>NC_045547.1:2348087-2488087 GCF_009769535.1 Thamnophis elegans
GAGAGAGAAAAAGGAAAAAAAAAGAATGAGAGGAAAAATAGAAAGAGAGAGAAAGGAAAGAGCAAAAGAGACAAGAAAAGAGAGAGAGAAGCAGACAAGAGATGCTGAGCCAGGATATTTGGGATTCAGAGCATCTGTTTATGTCACCTGAGCTGGGTGAGAATTTTCCACTGGGGGGGAAAAAGAATCAAACCGTTAACCATTAACCAACATGACGTGGTTGGAAAACCTTTTCTTGCACCTGAGAGAGATTTTCTCATCATTAATCAGGGCTGTCTTAAATTGAGGGACCGTGGAAGTCTCCGCAATGGGCCAACTACTTACAGCCTTGCAAACCCTAACCCTTCACGGCCTCGGAGCCAGATTTTCCCAACCGCCGCCATTTTGACACGTATGGACGACCACTTCCAGAATTCCCCAGCCAGACTGCAATGCCTGGACTTCAACTCCCAGAATCCCCCAGGGATTAAGGATGTGCCCGCTGGATTTGATCTGATAAGGACCAGTAGATGCCCTTAAGGGAAAAGTGAATCCCGCAGATAAACCTGGTCTTGTGTTGTGAAAGGGCTTTTAAGGTGAGGACTAGCACCTTGAATGGCGCATGGAGGGAAACGGGGAGCTCTTGCACTTGTACAATAGCGGTAAATAGGAGCAGATAAATTTAATGACCTGACCAACGTAGGAACATCCATTGGTCTGGAACGGTATAGGATCTCCTGCTTGGGCAGAAGTTGGACTAGAAGACCTCGAAGGTCCCTTCTAACTCTGTTATTCTATCACACTGATCTTCCAATATTTGAGGGGGCTGCCACAAGAAGAGAGGGGTCTATTTCCAATGAACCAGAAAGCAGAAGCAGCAAGAGATGGAAACTCATCAAGGAGAGAAACAACCTAGAATTAAGGAGAAAATTCCCGACAGCGAGGATAATTAACCAGTGGAACAGCTTGCCACCAGAAGTTGTGGGGGCTCCATCACTGGAGGGTTTTAAAGAAGAAACTTAGACAGCCATTTGTCTGGAACGGTCCTGGGTCTCCTGCTTGAGGAGGGGGTTGACTAGAGGACCTCCAAGGTCCCTTCCCACTCTGTTTCTCTATGTCTAAACCCCTTCAGTTGTTAAGCAAATCGCTCAGTCGTTAAGTGACTCCAGCTCCCCCCATGGACGTTGTTTGCGGCAAGCCCGCTGGGAAGATCACAACTGGCGACCACGTGATTCCCGGGGACTCGGCAACTCTTGAAAATACATGCCCAGGTTGTGATCACTTGATTGTGGCGATGTTGTGGCCCTTTTAAACACAAAGACCGGTTATAAATCCCGTTTATTTCACCAACCGTTTATGAAACAAACAATCACTGAACAGACGGTCGTAAGCCGAGGACCACCCGTACAGCAAACGCTGGGTTTGTGTTTGCAAGAAATCCATCTTCGTCACAGCTTTGGGCAGAGAGAGAGAGATGCAGCAAGAGCAACCCCCCTCTTCCCTCCTATCAAGGCAGCTGGCGTGTTCCCCGGACACCCGTCAGGTGAGCCTTGTGTGTTTGTGTGTCTTTTCCGACAGAGCCGTGAGAAAGCAGACAGCTGGCCCGCTGTGTCCTCGGTGGATGGTCAAGGCAACACGTGGCCGGGTTAGGCAGGTATATATAAAAATGCGATGGAAGAGAAGGGGTTCCTATTGTTGCCCTGTTCGGTGACAATGAGGGTCTTGGTGGTCTTGGCGACTTTGCTGCGGTGGCGTTTGCCACCGATACCTTCACGGGTAGGTAGACACGGGCCGCGGATGGAAAGGACACAGTGACCAGGGAAAGAGTTCACCGGGTGCCACTTTCGGACTCTTAGCAGCATTGGTCACTGGACAGTTTGATAATTTGGGGTGGGGGGGCGTCTCTTCCCAGCCTCTAAGCAGAGGCCCCTGCTATGTATGCTACATCTTTCTCCTTCTATCCTGGCCACTTTTAAAACGAGGCGCGATGGGGAGCGTTTTAACAATCAGATAGAAAGTCCCTACAGAGAGTGGTGAGGACAGTGGAGATTATAGTAAGCTTGCTTCCCGCTATTCAGGATACTGCTCATAAGCGCTATGTGCATAGAGCTTGAAGCATTGTTAGAGACTGTGTTGTTTCTCTACTGTTCACACAATATATGCGGGTATATGCATCATTTTGTATTTATTTATCTTGTCATGTCATGCGGTGCATATTGGAGGTGGTGACTCTTTTGAGAGTTGTATGCAACGAAATTTCATTTTAATATATGCCGTTTATGGGGGGGGGATTCTGTTCTGTCACCCCACACAAACGTTGTGAAGCTTCATCCCTGGAGACTTTCAAGAAGAGACTGGATTGCCCTCTGTCAGAATGGTGGTAGTGCCCTCCTGCTTGGGTGCGGGAGGTTGGACTAGATGACCTACAGGCCCCTTCCAATTCTTGTTATTCTGTTCCGCAGACATCAGGTGCTCAGAATCAGGGCTGCTGATGGAGCTCAGGTGGAGACGTTGAAGGAGCTGGAAGCTCTGGAGAATCTTCAGGTACTGATTAACAAGAACCTTTCCTACGATCAGGGCCAGAATGATGAAGTTATTCATTAATAAAGAATGTGAAGGAATAGGAAATTGTTCTTGAGCTATATAGGATGTGTTTCCAAAGTTCATATCTGCTGAATGTAACTCCTCATTGGTGACAGGGAGGCATCCGGCCAGTAAACATCTCCATTTAGTTGTCCAGACTCCACGCTGCAACGGATGATGGGGTCGTTAAAAGAAGACAACAACGATGATGACACCATGTCAATAATCTTCTCTCTTCATTCTCATTTGGATGCGTAGCTGGATTTCTGGCGAGCACCGGCTCATCCCGACCTCCCCATAGATGTCCGCGTGCCCTTCCACAGCCTTCAAGGGGTCAAGGCCTTCCTGGAGACCAATGACATCCAATACTCCATCATGATCGTCAACCTTCAGGTGAGTGCTCTGACCACATGAGGTGGACCTGGAAAGGTTCGGGAAGAACCACTCTTGCAATCTCAATAGATCTGACATCAGAAGCAACGTGTCATGGAGAAGGACATATGGAAGTGTCCCGAAGGTGCTTTTCCAAGAAGCGGTTTCTCAACCTTGGTGACTTTAAGTCCTGTGGATTCCAACTCCCAGAATCCCCCAGCCAGCATAGCTGGCTGGGGAATTCTGGGAGTTGAAGTCCACAGGACTTAAAGTCTCCGAGGTTGAGAAACACTGCCTCTCCATAACCATATTGAACTGTAATTCTAAGGGGATGCCACAAAAAGTGAGAGCTTCAATCTATTTTCCAAAAAACATTGAAGGTAGAAGAAGAAGCAAGGGTGGAAGCTAATCAAGGAGAGATTCAACCTTAGGACTAAGGAGAAATTTCCTGATAGTTGAAACTGTTAATCAGTGGAACAGAAGTTATGGGTTCACCATCACCTGAGGTTTTCAAGAAGAGATTGGGTAGCCATTTGTCCGAAATGGAATGAGATTTCCTCTGTGACCACCTTCCAAGTCCCTTTTAACTCTGGTCTATGCTGTATGTTTTAGGCTCGTCACCCAAAAAATGTAGCGTAGGAAGTTGACCCTATCTCAATGTTGAAACACCATCGTTAAGAAGGTATCCCCCACGGACCATCAGATGTTTTGAGTCAATGTTATGGATTGGAAGAAGTTCTAGGCTGCTCTTCCATCAGATGAGTTGGCCAACATGACCAAGGGCTTGGGGTTGGCTTTCCTGGAATTTTCAGAAGGGATGCAGTGGCTCAGGGGCTAAGACGCTGAGCTTGTGGATCAGAATACTCAGCAGTTTGGCAGTTCGAATCCCTAGCGCCACGTAACGGAGGGAGCTCCCGTTCCTTGTCCCAGCGTCTGCCAACCTAGCAGTTCGAAATCAGGTCAAAAAATGCAAGTAGAAAAATAGGAACCACCTTTGGTGGGAAGGGAACAGCGTTCCGTGCGCCTTCGGCGTTGAGTCATGCCGGCCACATGACCACGGAGATGTCCTCAGGCAGCGCTGGCTGTTTGGCTTTGAAACAGAGATGAGCACTGCCCCCTAGAGTCGGGAACGACTAGTACATATGTGCCAGGGGAACCTTTACTTTTACCTTTACAATAGAAGTAAAGCGAGGGGAACATTTACCTTCCTGAAATTCCTGGAAGGGTTCGATGGATCACGGGAGAATGGATTTGAGAAAAAGTCTTGATTCCGCAGAAGGATGGAGTGGGATTCAGCTCTGAGTGGAAGACGCAGAGGAGAGATTAACCTCCTGCTCAACTGACCCTTTGTGATTCTCCTCGTTGTCTCCTTCAGAAACTGATTGAGGAGGAGAGGAGTCAAATGATGCGCCAACGACAAGTCCAAGAGTTGTCACTCACCAATTTTAACTTCGCTGCTTACCACGACTTGGATACAGTAAGTACATTTAAGGCACGGTGGGGGGGTCTCCAACCATCTTACGACTGCGAATATTTGAATTCAGTAGTGGAGGAGACTTCTAGAGGACCACTTAGAGACCCCATTGTGGCATCTGCTCTTTGCTTGCTAGATCTATAGCTTCATGGACCTTTTGGTGCGCACGAAACCCCTCCTGGTCAGCAAGATTGAGATTGGCCAGACAACCGAAGGACGTCCAATCAATGTCTTGAAGGTCAGTCTCCGTTTGGATGCTCATTTTGGAGGGAGGACTTCTGGAGGGGGGGGAAAGTTGTCGTGTCTTTTCAACATAACTAAACCCCAAGAGAAGAGAAGATGGTAGCTGAGCGTTGAACGTGGAGATCTTTGTGGTGTTCTTGTAACCAGTGGTTCCCAAACTGGCAACTTTAAGACTTGGGACTTCAACTCCCCGAATCTCCAGCTGGCTGGAGAATTTCTGGGAGTTGAAGTCCACAAGTCTTAAAGTTGCAGTTTGGGAGCCACTGCTGTAGACGTTTCATGACCCAGCTAGGTAACATCTTCAGTGAGTATATAAACAGAGAGTAACCACCGTTCTTTCCAGCATTGATGATGTGACCTAGTGAGCATGAACATCTACAAGAAGACCACCAAGCTGAGAGAGCACCAGGGACCCCACAGTAGTTTTTTTTTTCTTCTTCTTCTTCTTCTTCTTCTTCTTCTTCTTCTCTGTCTTCTTCTTCTTCTTCTTCTTCTTCTTCTTCTTCCTCTCCTCCTCCTCCTCCTCCTCCTCCTCCGTCCTCCTCCTCCTCCTCCCCACCACCAACACCAATAACCCCCTCTGCTTTCCTAGCACTGATAAAGTTACCTAGTTGGGTCATGAACGTCTGTAAGAAAACAAGCAAGCTCAGAGGGAACCAAGGACCTCCCCAGTCCTTTTTCCTCCTCCTCCTCCTCCTCTCCTCCTCCTCCTCCTCCTCTCCATAACCCTATGCCCTCCTAGCACTGATAATGTTTCCTAGTTGGGTCATGAAACGTTTGTAAGAAAACAACCAAGCTCAGAGAGCACCAAGCACTCCACAGTCCTCCTCCTCTTCCTTCTCCTCCCTTCTCCTCCTCCTCCTCCTCCATCCCACAAACCCCACTCCCTTCTAGCACTGATGATGTTCCCTAGTTGGGTCATGAAACGTCTGCAAGAAAACTGCCAAGCTCAGAGAGCATCAAAATATCCCTCATGGAGAGCACCAAGGATGATTATTATTTCTTCTTCTCCTTCTTTCTTCTTCTTCCTCCTCTCCCCCTCCCCCTCTTCCTCCCCTTTCCCCTTCTTCTGCTCCTTCTTCCTCTTCCTCCTCCTCCCTTCCTTCTAACACTGACGATGTTACTAGTTCCAGAGGTGAGATTGGAAAATTTTAACAACTGGTTCTCTGCTCAGTTGCTGGGTGGCCTCCTCGGCCTCCTCACAGTGTGTGTGTGTGGGGGGGGGTGTCGTTTCACCCTCCCCGGGCTCTGGAGGCTTTCCTTGAGCCTCCGGAAGGGCAAAATGGCCTCCCTGGGCTCTGGAGGCCCTCCAGAAGCCGGAAACAAGTCCGTTTCCAGACTTCCAGAACTTCCGGTTGGCCAGTTTTTCGCCCTCCCAGAGCCTCCAGGCACTTACCCGGCATCCAAAACGGGCCGTGTGGACTCTCCTGGGAGGGGTAGGGCCAGCCGGTCCTGGCAAACCGGTCCGAACCGGCTGAATCTCACCCTTGTCTAATTGGGTCATGAAATGTCTGTAAGATTCAAATCAAGATGGTTGCTTAGATTAGTGTTTCTCAACCTTGGCAACTTGAAGATGTCCGGACTTCAACTCCCAGAATTCCCCAGCCAGCGAATGCTGGGGGGAATTCTGGGAGTTGAAGTCCAGACATCTTCAAGTTGCCAAGGTTGAGAAACACTGGCTTAGATGGAAGTCTTCTCTTTGTTCTTTGCTTGGCACAGTTCAGCACCGGGGGAACCAACCGGCCAGCGATCTGGATTGACACCGGCATCCATTCCCGCGAGTGGGTCACTCAAGCCAGCGGAATTTGGTTTGCAAAGAAGGTACAGCCGCAAACTTTCTGTAGGCGGAGAGGGGAAAGCTAAACCATCATCTCTTGGTTAGATCAGGGCTTTTCAAGTTTGGCGGATTGACGGGGGCTCCAATTGCACTACAGGCGAAGTCCTCGGGGTACAACAGTCCATTTAGTGACCATTCGAAGTTACAAGGGCACGGGAAAAAAAACCTGATTTTTTCACACGACCACTGCAGTCCCGTGATTAAAATGCAGACATTTGGCAACTGACTCCTATCGATGAGTGTCCTGGATCACTTCTTGTTACTTTCTGACCAACATTTAACACCCATTATTCACTTAAAACAACTGCAGTGGTTCATAGAAAGACTGCAACAGGAAAGGTTGCAAAATGGAACAAAATTCGCTTCATAAATGTCTTGCTTAGCGACAGAAATTCGGGGCTCAATTGTGATCGTGAGCCGAAGGACTATCTATATACCACCTTGTTTTTTCTTAGAGATAGTCCTGTAATTTTCCGAGTGCTGCGGTGGCCTCACAATCGGCAGGCGGTCAGTTCGATCCTAGGTAGAGGCAGATATTTCTCTCTCTGAGCACGATGAGAATATATCTGCTGAACAAAACTCTGCACTGGCAACAGGGAAAGGCATCCGGCCAGGAAACACTCAGCTTCATTCAGTTGTCCAGGCTCCACCTCACAAAAGAATTATGGGGTCATTAAAAGAACGATGATGATACTCCTGTAATTTTCCCCAAATGCAGGAAAAACGGGGACGGTCCAGAACATCTGCCCCCACCCCATTTCATGGCTTCTGTTCCCCATTTAGTCCTAAAATAAAAATAAAATAAAAGCCATGGCCAATCTGATATTTTCTAGATTTTTTCCCCCCCACTCCAGGTCCTAAAATATGTTGGCTTGTGAAGGGTGTCCTGTCATAGTGATCCCATAAATCGGGGGTCTCCAATTCCCGGTCCGTGAACAGGTACCGGTCCACGATATGCCACAAACTGGGCCGTACCAACGAGCGAAGCCCCATCCGTGGGATGCAGGCAGCACACGAAACCATGCCCCCCCTCTGGTTGGTGGAGAACTTGTCTCTACGGAAGCGGTCCCTGGTGCCCAAAAGATTGGGGGCCACTGCCATAAATGCACCGTTAAGGCAGTTCGATGGATGCAATGTAGAGTGGTGCTGTGGCCTAGAGGTTGAGCTCTTGCCTCACAATCCGGAGACTGTGTGTTCAATCCTAGGTAGAGGCAGATATTTCTCTCTCTGGGCAAAATGAGATTATAACTGCTGAACAAAACTCCTCATTGGCAACAGGAAAGGCATCTGGCCAGGAAACAGCTTCATTCAATTGATTTCGATCCTCTTTAGATCTTTGAAGAAGTCGGGAAGGATCCTTCTCTCACACATCACGAACCAGTTCGATATCTCTTAGAGATCGTCACCAATCCGGATGGTTATGCCTACACCCACGCCAAGGTATCTTGTTCCTGGTGGTGGAACATCGGTGGCATATGTGAGGTGCAGCATGAAAATGCTTTAGGCTCTACTTCCTTCTGACGTTCATTGAGCTGTGGTGGCGCAGTGGTGAGAATGAAGCAGGCTAATTCTGCCCACTGCCAGGAGTTCAATGTTCACCCGCTCAAGGTTGACTCAGCCTTTCATCCTTCCGAGGTCGGTCAAATGAGAACCCAGATGATTGGGGCCAATAGGCTGACTGCGTAAACTGCTTAGAGAGGGCTGTAAAGCACTGTGAAGTGGTATATGTCTAAGGGATACTGCTAAGTGGGAAGGAAGGAAGGAAGGAAGGAAGGAAGGAAGAAAGAAAGGAAGGAAGAACTGTAGTGGCACAGTGGTTAGAATGCAGTATCCTGACCAGCTAAAGGATGACTCAGCCCTCCATCCTTCTGAGGTCAGTAGGAGGAGGACCCAGATTGTTGGGAGCCATAGGTAGGAAGGAAGGAGAATGGAGATGAATGAATGAATGAATGAATGAAGGAAGGAAGGAAGGAAGGAAGGAAGGAAGGAAGGAAGGAAGGAAGGAAGGAAGGAGTGAACTGTGGTGGCGCAGTGGTTGGAATGCAGTATTGCAGGCAAACTCTGGCCCACAGCCAGGAGTTCAATCCTGACCAGCTCAAAGTTGACTCAGCTTTCCGTCCTTCCGAGGTCGGTAGAATGAGGACCCAGATTGTTGGGGGCAAGAGAGGCTGACCCTGTAAACCGCTTAGAGAGGGCTGTAAAAGCACTGTGAAGCGGTATATGTCTAAATGATACTGCTAAGTGAGAAGGAAGGAAGGAAGGAAGGAAGGAAGGAAGGAAGGAAGGAAGGAAGGAAGGCAGGACGGACGGAAAGGCAAAGGAAAGGAAGGGAAGGGGAAGGAAAGAAGAAAGGGAAGGGGAAGGAGGGAATGGAGGAAGGAAAGAAGGGAGGAAGAAAGAAGGGAGAGAAGGGAAGGGAAGGAAGGGCCCTGGTGGCACAGTGGTCAGAATGCACTATTGCAGACTACTTCTGCCCACTGCCAGCAGTTCGATCCTGACCGGCTCAAGGTTAGACTCAGCCTTCCATCCTTAGAATGTGCTCCCAGATTATATGGGGCAATCGGATGACTCTATAAACAGCTTCGGGAGGGCTGGGAAGCCCTGTGAAAGCGGCATATAAGTGCTACAGCTACTGATGGGCATTCCTGATCTGCAGAACCGTATGTGGCGTAAGACCAGATCGAAGATAGCGGGATCCACTTGCATCGGAGTCGACCCAACCGAATTGGCAGCAGGCTTGGAGGTAAAACATTGGTGGGGGTGGGGGGGACTGGGCAGCTTCATCAACGAGAAGAAGTCGGCGCCCCAATTGTGGTCGCGAGTCGAGACCGCCTGCAGTGGCGCAAGAAATCCAAGGCTGTTGGTAGGTCCTCTAGTCCAACCCCTGTCATTTTTGCATTGCAGGGACTTGGCTCCAGCGGGAACCCTGCTCCGAAACCTACCGCGGGCTTATGCGGAGTCTGAACCGGAGGTGAAAAGCCATTGCGGATTTTGTGCGTCAACACGGCAACATCAAGGCCTTCGTCTCCATCCCAGTTACTCCCAGATGCTCCTCTACCCTTATGGTTACACCACGGAGAAAGCGGCAGATCACAGGAGCTGGTTAAGCTTCCCCGGAAGAACCATCCGGAAATTCACCTGTCTTTTAATAATGTTCTCCTTAGTTTTGTTCCGACTTTGGGGGGGTTGTGTGTGTCTTTTAATCTTTTGAATAAATTACACACACACATCCCTATGTAGGTATATATAATTTTATTCAAAAGATTAAATATAAAGGAGAATATTTGTAGCCTGGAGTTGACAGGAGGGGGGTCCTCTGAGCTCACGTATTTCTTGCAGACGTTTCACAACCCAGCTAGGTAACGTCATCAGGGCTGAAGGGAGGGGGTTTGTGGAGGGGGAAAGGGAGAGGGAGGAGGGGGAGGAAGGGCAATTGGTGCTGTCTGAGGTTGGTGGTTT
Source organism: Thamnophis elegans (assembly GCF_009769535.1). Lineage (NCBI taxonomy): Eukaryota > Metazoa > Chordata > Lepidosauria > Squamata > Natricidae > Thamnophis > Thamnophis elegans. The sequence continues at coordinate 2,358,035 of NC_045547.1, forward strand.
TCTTGCAAATGTTTCATGACCAAGTAGGTAACACTATCAGTGCTAGAAGGGAGTGGGTTTGTGAGGGAGAGAAGGAGGAAGAAGAGGAGGAGGAAGAGGAGGAGGGGCTGGGGGTCCCTGGTGACCTCTGACCTTGGTGGTTTTTTGGCAGACGTTTCATGACCCAGCTAGGTAACATCATCGGGGCTGAAGGGAGTGGGTTTGTGGAGGGGAAAGGGAGAGGGGGGAGGAGGAGGAGGAGGAGGAGGAGGAGGAGGAGGAGGAGGAAGGGTGATTGGTGCTCCCTGGGCTGGGTGGTTTTCTTGCAGACGTTTCATGACCCAGCTAGTTAACTTCATCAGTGCTGAAGGGAGTGAGTTTGTGGAGGGGGAAAGGGAGAGGTGAGGAGGAGGAAGAGGGGGAGGAGGAAGAGGGGGAGGGGGAGAGGAGGAAGGGCGATTGGTGCTCCCTGAGCTGGGTGGCTTTCTTGCAGACGTTTCATTACCCAACTAGGTAACAGTCAACAGTGCTAGCAAGGAGTGCAGCTTGCTATCACAACCGTATGGCGATAGCGATTCACTTACCGACGGGGGCAAGAAACATTTCCTCCCCCGGGGGAGGAAATTCACTGGACCAATGTTTCGCTTAGCCACAAAAACGTTGGGCTCCGTCGCGGTTGTGAATGGAGGATGACCCAAAGAACGCTTGGCCAACCCAACAGGCCACTTAACTTCTTCTCAACCAGAGGTTTTCTGTCGGCTGCTCATCTTCCCTAACTAAAGCCCCCACCCCCCCCAAAAAAAACCCCTTCTAGAAACTTCCCCCTCCCCCTTGGTCCTCCCATCTCTCTCCTCCTCTCTCTTCCCAGGATGCTCTGGCCTAAGAAGGCCGTCGCTGCTCTGGAGTCCCTCACGGAACCAAGTACAGATACGGCGACATCATCACACCATCTGTAAGTGACCGAAACGGCCAGCTGATGGAATTGCAGGCGGTCCTGGACTTATGACCGTTGTTTTAGTGACCGTTCAAAGTTATGCGGCGCTGGGGGGAAAAAAAGGGGGCAGGGCCGATTTTTCACGCAACCGAGGTAGCACCCCCCCGCCTGGTCATGTGATCAAATCAGTGGCTTGGCAGGGACTCGTATTTATGACGGTTGCAACGTCCGGGGTGACGTGATTCCCCTTGGGCGGGCTGTCTGACAAGCAGTGGGGGAAGCCGGATTCGCTTAACAACCGGGTTACTAACTCCAGCCACCGCAGAGATTCGCTTAAGAGCGGTGGCAAGGTGTGGTGTTAAAACGGGAGAAAACGGATATTTAATAAATGTCCTTGGTTAGCGACAGAATTTGGGGGGGTTGTAAAGTCAAGGACTACCTGTATTGGAATGGGCCTACGGTTTGATTAGGATTACTTATCCCAAAGGTGCTTTTTCCCCGCAAAAAGGCAACAGGACTTTCTTGTTTTTTTTCTTTGAAGATGTTTCACTTCTCATCCCTGAAGCTTCCTGGGTTCTGACTGGATGATGGAGGAAGGACTGATTCTCCTTGCAGACAGCTGTCATTTGCATCCTGTTAGAGGGTCGTTGAGACCACTTGGAGGTTTCTCTGTGTCTTCAGGGTCACACCTGAGTGGTGCAAATGGGTGGTGGAGGCTTCTTGAATTGCACAGTTTTTTTGCTCCACACCCATTGCACTACTCAGGTGTGACGCTGTGAACACAGAGAAACCTCCAAGGGGCCTCAACGACCCTCTAAAAGGATGCAAATGACCAGCTGTCTGCAAGGAGTATCAGTCCTTCCTTCCTCCATCACCCAGTCAGAACTGAGAAAGCTTATTGGATGATAAGTGAAACATCTTCAAAAAAAACCCAGAAAGTCAGTTACCTCTTGAAAAAAAAAAAGCACCTTTGGGACAATAGCAAGAGCAGTTAGACTTATATACCGCTTCATAGGGCTTTCAGCCCTCTCTAAGCGGTTTACAGAGTCATCATATCGCCCCACACAGTCTGGGTCCTCATTTCGCCCACCTCAGAAGGATGGAAGGCTGAGTCAACCCTGAGCCGGTGAGATTTGAACCGCCGAATTGCAGATAACAGTCAGCTGAAGTGGCCTGCGTACTGCACTCTAACACTGGCGCCACCTCGGCATCCAAGAATGACTTGGATGACATCAGGTTTGAGTAGTGGATTGAGTCCATAAGGAGTCCAGTAGATCGTTTCCTGCTTGAGCAGGGGGTTGGACTAGAAGACCTCCAAGGTCCCACCCATCGCTCTCATTCTATTATAAAGCCACCGGCGTTGGTGACAGTTCTTGACTTATGCCACATCCCAGGACTCCCAAATCTCTCCTTTATCGCCAACTCGCACCACAATCACCTTACAGTGGGGAAGCCTCGCTCTGTTGATTTTCTCCCGGATTCTTCCCAGGGGAACGTAGTGAACCTGGGAGCCTTTCAGGAATGAAAAAGCACTTCTTTTCCTTCTCGCCCTCCGTGGAAGGCAGAGAGAAAACCAAAACGAACCAAGTGTTGTGGCTGGTCAGCGGAGGGTGGCTTGCAGTGAGGAGGCTGGGGTGGAACCTGGACGGTCCTGGGAGTCTGGGGAAGGCTATGATGAGGGCTTCGGAGGCAGAGAGGGGGCCAGGGCCGTCCGACAGTTATCAGCTGCCTTCGGAGTGGATTTGTGGAGGGAAAAGGGAGAGGGGAGGAGGAGGAAAGGTGATTGATGCTCTCCGAGCTTGATTGCTTCCTTGAAGACGTGTTCATGACCCAGCTAGGCAACGTCATCAGTGCTCGAAGGGAGAGGGGTGATGGGTGCTTTTGTCCTGCTCGAGAGACGGTTTTCACGAATCGTCTTCTTTTGCATCCCCTTTCCTGTCTCTAGACAAAGCAGACGGAGGCACGGTTGACTGGACCTACGACCAAGGCATTAAGTACTCCTACACCTTTGAGCTGAGAGACAAGGGCCGATACGGGTTCCTGCTCCGGCTAACCAGATCATTCCCACGGCAGAGGAGACCTGGCTTGCCCTGATGGCCATCATGGAGCACACGCGGGACCACCCCTACAAGCCGGAGGGGCCGGGCTTACGGCGACGGTCCTTGCCCCAGGCCGCCTGGCCCTCAGCCCGCATTTGGGATTCACCCGGGGGCGCCTCCTGCCTGATTCTTACCAATAGCCCCTTTGCACATCATCGGCTCCTGCTGCATTTCTGCTGCCGGTAGTAATGGCAGTGCGGCAGAACCTGGGGTGGAGTCAAAGGAGGGATCAGCCTAGCATCCCTACATAGTCACAAGCGAATGAAATCTACCCTCCCTGGAATTCCACTGGCCCTGAGATCTAACTCCCGGCAGGCGCTGATAGTTGAGAAGATTCCTGTGCGTCTTCAGCAATAAGTAGTTCTAATTGGACCGTTGTGTGTGGATCTGTGTTTTTGTGTGCCCGGCACTTTTTTGCACTAAGTCAGTCCAAATGACGGGAGATAAAAGTTATAAATTAAATATGGAATACTGGAACAAGTTCCCATTTCAGGATTCAGTAGCTTAAGAGAAGGATAAAGTAGGAAGGGACCTTGAAGGTCTTCTACTGGTCTTTTGGGCACCAGGGACCGGTTCCATGGACGTTTTTCCGCAGACCAGATGGATGTGTGGTTTTGCGTGATGCCCGCTTATCGAGCTTTGCTTGTTTCCGCAGCCCAGTTTCTGGCATGCTATGACCTGGCACTGGTCTTGTCCAACCCCCTGCTCAAGCAGGAGACCCTTCACCAGTTCAGACAAATGGCTGTCCAATCGCTTCTTGAAAATTTCCAGTGTTGGAGCACCCACAACTTCTGGAGGCAAGGAGTTCCACTGATAGATTCTTCTCATGGTCAAGCAATGTCTCCTTACTAATAAAGGAGAATATTTGTAGCTCAGGGTTGAAATGAGGGATTCTTGGTGCTCTCTGAGCTTGTTTCCTTACCGATGTTTCATGACCCAAACTAGGTAACATCATCAGTGCTACGGTAGTAAGGTGTCAGGCCTGCAGCCATCTCTTCTTTGAGTCTTTGACCTGCCACAATTTCTATATCATTTTTTTCTATTGTGGGAAAATGGGAGGGGGGATTGTACGAAATTAGATGCTATGTAGCCATAACAACATTCTTTCTAGAGAGCAAAGGTCATCTTTTGTCTTTGAACCTCTGCACCTGACCGGATCTGGATGGGTGGAACTGTCAGCATGGCAGGGGGAGATTGGACTATGGACAGGCTTGTGGGTGGGGCAAGATCTTGAACTTTCAACTGGGAGGGGGGAAAACCGGGAAGCTTTCAGATTTGGGTTTTCCCAGATGTGCCAACGTGGCTCTCTTCGTCAATTGGGACTTTGAGGAATCCTTTGCCTCGGACTCTGATTTACTCTTGGATGCTATTTGGAACCCTGGCATTAACCTGAATCTGACATAAGGAGTAGTTTGCTGTCAGTTTATATTCTCTTATATTAGAATATTATTATATTACCAGTAGAATACAGCAACCTTCACTCCTTTCTAGCCCTGAGGATGTTACCTCATTTGGGTCATGAAACATCTGAAGAAAAATATGCAAGCTCAGAGCACCAAGGGGTCCTCATAATTTCTCCCAGGGTGGATTTGATTTAAATCACTAGCAAAAAGGGCTTGATTTAAATCAGCTCAATTTAAGTCCTGATTTTGAAAGAGCAGCTGTCATCTCTGTCCCGCTGTTCACTCACCGACAGTCCCAATATTGCAGAATGCACAGCCTCTCAAGCTATAGAACTAAGCTCCATTTCGGGCTGAATAAACTTAATTATGAATGTATCTTAAATAGAAAACTATCTTTAGGTAGATGTTTACTCCAAAAGCATTGGATTAAAATAAATTTGATAAAAATTAAAATCCAATTTAAAAAAATCTGATTTTAAAAAAAAACAACCCACAATTTTTAGCCCCCCGATTTCTCCTTAGTTCTAAGTTGCTTCTCATCTCGATTAGTTTCCAAGTGGTGTTTTGGGACTATTTACCTGGCACTTTCTGGCCATAGAAGGGAATACTTGTCAATAAGTGGGCACTCCTTATGGACTGACAGATTATCTCTAGAGGTAGTCCTTGACTTACTATTGGCCGCTTAGTGACTATTCAGAGTTACGACAGACCCCATTAAAGATACTGACGATGTGGTTCCAAAGTTACGATGGCCTCCCCCTCCCCCCCAGTCACATGACAGCTTGTTGGATGTATGGCAACCTATCTCCTTTTATGACCGTTTGCAGCATCCCAGTCAGCTGACTCATTTTATGACATTTCTGCTGACAACCAGCATCTGCTTTCCGTTTTCAGCGAAAACTGCTCATAGCGAAGAGTCCGTTCAACGACTGGGGTGTTTGCTTAACCATCATGGCGGCTGCCTTAGGACAGCTGTATTCGCTTAACAACTGCTGCAAAAAGGTCGTAAGATTGGGTCGGGCACCTGAGTGATTTGCTTCACGGCCGTCATGACTACCGACCGTAAATTAAAAAATGACCTACCTAGGGCTGTCTCCATTTTAATTTTGATGCCGAGTGTAAGGGTTGGATCTTCCTTTTGAAAATAAGTTTTTTCCAGCTGTTAGGGCAGGAGTGGGCAACTCATAAGACTTCAACTCCCAGAATTCCTCAGCCAGCATGACCGGCTCAAGAATTCTGGGAGTTGAAGTCCACAGGTCGTTAGCATCTTTAATAGATTAACAGGTCATCTAGTCCAACCCCCTCACCCCACCAAGAAGGAGACCCTTCACCATTTCTGACAGGGCAGTCAAGTCTCTTTTGAAAGGCTCCAGTGATGAAGCTCCCACAACTTCTGAAGGCAACTTCTGTTCCATGGGTTGATTGTTCTCCCTGTCAGAACATTCCTCCTTATATCCTGAATCTCTCCTTGGTCAGTTTCCATCCATTATTCCTCGCCTGGCCTTCGGGTGCTTTGGAAAATAGCTTGACCCCCTTCCTCTCTGTGGCAGCCCCTCAAATATTGCAACACTGCTATTCATGCCTCCCTTGGTCCTTCTCTTCCCTAGACCAGCCAGGCCCAGTTCCTGCAACCGTTCATCGTAGGTTTTAGCCTCCAGTCCCCTCATCATCCTGGTTGCTCTTCTCTGCCCTCTTTTCAGAGTCTCCACTTTTCTGGGGAAAGCAAATGAACCCGCTTAAAAATAATAGCACGCCGCTCTGTATTTATTAAGAGGCAAACCATATAACAGGCAAGTCAAACACAGCACAAAAATGGAAGTGCTAAGAAGCAGCAGCAGCAACAGCAATGGCTGCCTTAATTCGCTTAATGAGTAAAGCATCCCAAATCCACTGAGCAGGTCAGGCCTTCCAACAGCCAAGGATTTTAAAAAGGTTCTTTGGGGTGAAGGAATCCGGGCGGTGGCATCTGTCCTTCTGCTGCACCAGATGGTTCAGTCCTCTGGGCAAACGTCAGCACGGAAACACACCACCCTGTGCCCATTGGTCACACCAAAGCCCACGCTTGATACTCTGAAAAAGGTTCTGGATACGAGCCTCACGCTTGACGCTTCTAGAGATTGTGAGTTTTTAGCGTTCAATGTTCTTTTCAAAACCTCTGCAGAAGTTTCACAGTTACTCGGACGAAGCCACAGCCACAGAATCAAATTGTGTTGATTCCTTTTTCCCACCCCAAGACATTGTGGGAAGAAGAAAATATCACCAGCCAAGGGTGAGGAGCCGTTTCCTTTTGCTTACCAAAAGCAAGAGAGGTGTATTCAACGATTCCAATCAAACTTTTTCCGTTTTTCCCAACAGTCCTGAAATCCGGAGTTTTCTGGAGGGGTCGTTTTCCTTGCATTGCTAATCTGTAGCTTGACTGCCGCTGCTTTCAGCACCGACTGAGGGACGATTATGCTAACAATTTACATTAAATAACACACATTTTTTAAAAAAGAAAGAAACAGTACCAGGCACACCAAAACTGTAAGCTAAGAAGAAAACACATGTGATTCTAGTTCACCTGAAAAATTTACAGAGGTGGATTGAATACATTTAAAAATAAGAAGGTAGCAGAATAAAAACTGGCAACAAACTGACATCAAACCACAAACCTGGTCGTAATAAAGACATGGTATTTACACAAACCTCGGCTCAAGCTGCCAAGAAATTGCTACTGGGTCAGGATGGAAGGGCGGCGGAATCAGGAAGCTGGAGAAGAGGGATCACGAGGTTGGGTGGAGAGACATCCTTAGGGGTCTCAGCCTTAACAACTTGTGGTGACTTGTCCTGCTGCTGTGGCAAAGGAGACGGCCACAGCACGGAAGCCCCAATTTGGGATGCCATTACATCCAGCCGCTCATCTATTCACGAAGCATTTGCTCTGGGTCCTAATTCAAATAACCGAATGGACAAGGGCGTAGCAAAAAGCCGGCAATCGTTTATCCAAGCAGAACTGAGAAGCAAACAGCTCTGGAGCCAAAAATTATAAAACCTCACAAGCAAGAAAGGTTGGGGGTCTGCAAATCAAGGAAACGCAACACAAAATCAGGAACGCGGACCCCCCCCCAAAAAAAACCAACGACAAAAGCCCCACAAACCTTCTTCAGACTTTTAAAAACCACGCATGATTAAGTTAATATAAAAATAGACATTTTACACAAATCTGTACAGAGAGGAAAAACACAGGGAGGCTTATCGGCGTTGGAGGCGATGAGGGAAGATAAATAGGATGGGAAGGTGTAAAGCCTCAGTCCTTTTTAAATATTGGGGGGTTTTCCCCCCTGAAAGCATGCATACCACTCGGTCTGGGCATCGCCGAAAGGACTGCGGTGTTGTTCGCCAAGGACGGCAAAAACTGGGGGTGCCTTGTGGGAAGTGGGGTGATAGGGTTGGTAGAGTTCCTTTTTGAATTTGGGCTTTTGATGTCCAGGTTTGGTTTTTTCCCCGGCGATTTGTCTCTCTGGGGTAGTTTCTCAATCTTGGCAGCTTTAAGATTTGTGGATTTCAACTCCCAGGATTCCCCAGCCAGCTTAAAGCTGCCAAGGTTTAAAAAAAAGGTGGAAAAAAAACCACCACTGGAGAATCAGATGCAGGTGTGATAACCAAAGGGCACTGAAAGAGGAATTGTCAATTCTTGTTCAACACACACACACACACACACACACACAAAAGAGGTTGAAAATTTTTGACCTCTAAGCCAGGGGTCTCCAAACTTGGCGACTTTTAAGACTTGTGGACTTCAACTCCCAGAATTCCTCATGGTGGGCTGGGGAATTCTGGGAGTTGAAGTCCACAAGTCTTAAAAGTGGCTGTGTTTGGAGACAACCCCCTGCTCTAAGACGATGCACGCTTTTCAACCCCAGAGGGGGTTTAAGCAAAGGGAATGAATCCAACAGCAAATGCAAGGGGGAGGGGCAGGGATTGGGGGCAGGGAAGGGGGGCAGGCCAGCTTCTAGGCTAGGGGTGAGAGAGGTGGAGCATGGGAAGAGCTCAGCTGAGCAGGCAGATAGCATCCGAAGTGCAGCATTATGATGCCTTTGAGCAGAGACAGCCATTAACATTGATGGGGGCCTCTTAGGATCGAGATTCTAAAACCCAAAACATTGCTCCAGCATCAGACAAATACTGATAAATATGGCCAGGATAATGGTTTTTTTTTTGGGGGGGGAGGGGTAGAGAGGCTGACATCGTCAGCTGTCGTTCCTTTGTCCTGCTGCCCCACCAAGGCCAGGTGCCCCTCCGCCAGGGCTAATCCTAGACACAAAGCAGGCCATGTCTGAAATAATCTGGCTATTCCCTCATCCTGATTCAGCAGCAGAGAAGGAAAGGCAGGGCGGAAGGGAAGGGATCGTGCAATTCAGCTCCAAATTGCTTTCTCAAGCACAGCTTCTTCCATCTTTTTAAGGGGGTGAGCTGTGGGGAGAAGGGGCAATGCCCATTTTCCCTGCCCATCCCCTGGTCTCCGTTTGGCCGCTTCTGCGATGCGGCCCCCTGATGCTGCTTTCCATTACGGGGGGGTGGGGGGGGAAAGAGAGGCTGAGAGATTGTGCCAGCCCTTCTTTGCACGCCCACCACTTTGGCCCATCAGCCAGGAGCCCGTGCTCCCCGTCAGCCATACCCATCTCCCCTCCGTGGCTGCCCACAGCAGCCCTTCCAGGTCTGGTGCCCTCCAGCTGGGGAGGATACAGGGTGCAATTTAACACAGTTTTTCCTGGGCTGGTACAAGTTGGCTTTTCCGTTGGTACCATTGTAAGGGGGCAGGGAATCACCCAGGAGCCAGGGCGGTGGGTGGGAGACGGGCTATTCCATCACCAGGGTTGGTCCCTTCCTTCAAAACCCCAGCAGGGCAAAGAGCAAGACCGCAGGGTGGCTCCTGGCACCACCTCTTATTTGTGGAGATTTTACTGAACAAAGATTTAAACTAAATTACTGTATTTTCGGAGTATAAGATGCACCAAGATTTGAAGAGGTCAATTAAAAAGAAAGTTTTTGCACTCTGCAGGCTTCCCAAACCCTCTGCACGCCTCGTTTTTTTGTGGAAAATGGGGAATGCAGAGAGTTTGAGAGGCCTGCAAAGTGCTCCTGGGGGCTAGAGGGGGGGCAAAACCACTCATTTTTGCCTCCCCCCCACTCCCCAGGAGCACTTTGCAGGCCTCCCCAAACCTCTGTGTGTCCATTTTGGTGAAGGGAGCAGGGTTTCGGGTGGCCAAAACTGCTGTATTCAGTGTATAAGACGCACCCAGATTTTCACCCTCTTTTTTGGGGGAAAAGGTGCTTCTTATACTCCGAAAAACCCGGTAACCCTCTTCCATGAAACCCGACTGCCTCAAATTCCTCGCCAGGGCTTCATCTTGTTTTTCCTCTTGTCTGTGGGCATCGGGGTCAAAAAAAGATGGGGAAGCCAAGGGTGCCACCCAAACCCTTGCCTGCTTGTTAGGTGTGCCAGGAGTAAAAGAGGGGTGGGCTTCCCATTGCACAGTCCCAATCCTCTTAGCTTGGGGATTGATCGACCGACTGTCTTTCTAAGGCCCAAATAGCTTTGGAGGCAAGCCAGGAAAGGGTGGGTTTTGGGGGTTTCCCCCCCTCTTTTCCCAGTATATCCAAGGATTATTATGGGGAAGCTCCTGGGGGAGGGGGGAGAAGGAGGATGAGGATGTAAACAGTCTCTGTGCCCCTTTTGCTGAGCCCAGAAACTCTCCAGCTGCTTCATGTTAAAGCAAAATTTTGGTCCAATTGCATCGGCCACTTCCTGGCTGATTTTTCTCTCGTGCAGCCCAGTTATTCTGTGGGTTTCACAGGAAGAGGAAAGACACGACAACCCTTGGCAGGATCAGCTCCCCCCAAACGTGCTTTCCAGCCCCCTTCCCCGCCCCATGCAAACTACCTTCCTAAAAAGCAAAGAGGGGGGCCTGGCCTGTCGGGTTAAACGGCCCCAGGAAAACGGGCCCTCTTTTATTCTCGCAAAAGGGTGCCGGGCTACCGCCAAGGCCTGTTCTGCAGGCTGCTGCTGCTGAGGGAGCGGGTGGTGAGGCCCGCCGTAGCTGGGTTGGTGCTGGGCAGGTTCTGGCTGCTCTTCACGGCGGCGGCTTTGCAATCCCGGGCGGATGATAAGCGGCTGAGGCGGCCTGTGGAGAAGGGACCGAGAGGAAAGGCCATCAGGGCGCAGGACAGTCCAGCAGGAGAGCTGTGTTAGTGGATAGGGGGCGGGGTTTGTAACCAATTATATTTATTTATATCCCCCTGTTCTGGCCCAGCTCCCCAAACACGACAAAGCCCTGTGAAGGGAACTCAAATGATTCCTTTATTAGGAATGCCGGCAGCCCCAGCAAAAAAGTTTCTCTCTTACCGCAGGCTGACAAGTCCCTCCGGCAGGGAGAGGAAGAGTTGTCTGCCCCATCTATTCATCTCCGCCCCCTGCCTTTCATCCCCAGAGCTTTGCTAGCAGTGGTGGCTTTTCCGTCCCGAGGACCGGCCCATAGATTTCCACTGCTCTCCTTTCCTCTGCCTTCTGTGCTTCTGCATGTGAGGCACTGGGCCCAGCTCTTCCTCCTCTTCCTCATCAGCCACCTCCAGACCTGGGGGCTGTTGATTCTCTATCTGAGGGCTGATAATAGGTAATAGCGCCCTACTAGGTGGTTTGACATCCCAGGGGATGTTGCAACGGTCATAAGTGTGGAAAATGGTCATAAGTCACTTTTTCCAGTGCCGCTGTAACTTCAAATGGTCATTACTGTTGTAAGTCGAGGACTATCTGTAGAAATTGCCTCTCATTAGCACAGCACCAGGCAGGAGGCTCCACCAGTGAGTTGGGAGGTGCCACCGTTTTGACTTTTTTGACACACACACACACGAACCACCCAGAGGAACAATGGCCGCACAATTTAAAAAGTCACATTAGGGACCGTCATAAATGAGCGACAAAAGGGTTGCCTTCCCAAATTGATCCCTGCCCCCATGTGCCAGCTACTTTCGCTCCATCAGCGTGGCTGTGGCAGTGTTACCTCCAGGGTGATGCAAAGGGCAGCCCCAATGTGTGTGCCAGTTGTCTGAGGTTGTTGCAGCAACACACCAGACCAGTCACCTAGCAATGCCTTGTAGCCAGGCCTGCAGGAGGGTCCCGTCAATGGGGCAATGGGGTGGCTGTGCCTGTACCATTGGCTGGGAACCCCTGACAGCAGCCACCCTGCCTTCTCCTGGTTGGGTGCTTGTGTGCGCTCTGAATCACAACTTGTCCTTCGTTGTCTTTGGAGATGCTTCGGTTGTCCCAAAGGTGCTTTTTTCCAAAAGGCAACTGGACTTTCTTGGCTTTTTCCCCCCCATTGAAGACGTCTCGCTTCTCATCCAAGAAGCTTCTTCAGTTCTAGTCAAAGCTTTTCAGTTAGAACTGAAGCAGCTTCTTGGACGAGGAGCAAAATGTTTGCAGGAAAGAAACAAAACCAACTGGAGAAAGTCCAGTTGCCTTTTGGAAAAAAAACACCTTTGGGACCTGATTTTGCGGCCTGATTGGAGCCTCTTAAGCCCAGAGCAAATTCCTCCCAGAACAGCCCTGCAGGAAAGGGGTCTCTGGCCTTGAAGACAAATGGGAGGGGGGGGGGGGGAGTCTTACTGGCAGGGTCGCTGGGAAGCTGTTCCTCCTGCAGGTAGTACTGTATCTTTTGCAGATCCTCTGTGGTAAACCTCCACTTGTTTTCGGCGGCGTGGGCGAGGGGCGGCGGAGGCGGGGTGGCTTTTTTCCGGGAGTTTCCTTGCTGACTGGCCACCAGGCAGGAGGCGGGGAAGGAGCCGGTCACCAGGCCTTCGGGGATCTTCTGAGCAATGACTCGGAGACCTGGGAGAACAGGAGGACGACAAGATGGCAGGGAAGTCTAAAAAATATGCAGTGGTTAGGACGGCACAAAAAAGAAATTGCAAGCAGCCTGCCTTCTTCCATCGAGGACCTGTACGCTGCAGGAGTCAAAAAGAGGGCCGCAAAAATATCTACAGACCCCTCGCATCCTGGACGTAAATGGTTTCAACTCCTACCCTCAAAACGACGCTATAGGGCTCTGCACACCAGAACAACTCGAGACAAGGAGTTTTTTTTCTCTCTCATGCCATCACAGCTAAACAACTAATTCCCACTACTTGTCCTTATGCCCTGGGATGTCAAACCACGTAGTAGGACGCTATTACCTTTCCAATTACATATTTCCTTCGCTTCTTATGACTATAACTTTGTGGTTCGTAACTCGTGACTTATGTTGACTGTTTATTTAGTATCCTATGACTATCATTGGGTGTTTTATGATTTGTGATGATAGTATTTCATGATTATGATCATGATTTATCACTTGTTGCTTATATGTACACTGAGAGCTTCTCTACTGGAGACGAATTCCTTGTGTGTCCAATCACACTTGGCCAATAAAGAATTCTGTTCTGTTCCAATTCTATTCTATTTTCTATTCTTCTCTATTCTCTATATTCTGCATCCTATTTTATTCCTATTCCTTTCTATTCCATTCCATTCCAATTTTCTATTCTATTTTCTGTTCTATTTTCTATTCTATTCTAATTCTAATTCTTTCTCATTCTAAAAATCTCCCTCCAATTACAGGGATAGAGTCAGGAGAGGCGGTCCTAATGCCCACTTCCTCGCCTTTCTCTGTGCTCAGTGGATCCCAGCTGGGAAGGAGGTTAATCCTAAGGCCTCCGAGCCTTCCTACCTCCAGAAAGCATGAACAGATTCTCGAAGCCCCGCTCGCACATGGTGGTGGCTGCTTGGCTGGCCACCCTCTCGTCATCGTCATAAAGGATGATAATCTTCCCGTGAGCATTTTTCTAGCGGATGGAGGGGTTAAGGGTCCAAAGTTCCATGGGGAGAAGAGACAGATGGAGAAGCAGCCTTCCCCCAGTCCTCCTCCCTCTTGAGTCTGTTTCTGAGGGTCCTTGGTGCACTCTGAGCTTGGTTGTTTTCTTGCAGACGTTTCATGACCCAGCCAAGGAACGTCATCACTTCACAAAGGATACGTATTCCAAAATGCTGTTGGTGTAGGGATTCATCGTTCGGGAGAGAGTAGCGATGGGATAGGAGTGAGCTGAAAGGCAAGAGAAACATGTTAGGAAAAAGCACAAAGGAACTGGGTCAAATAACAGAGGCTGAGTCCAAAGCATTAGGCTCTTAGATGGAGATGGAGGCCGAGCTTCTACAGCAGGGCTCTCCGAACCTGGGAACTTTAAGACTTGTGGATTTCAACTCCCAGAATTCCTCAACTAGCTAGGATTTCTAATATGAGGCTGAGCAGCCTACTCAGACGCTTCCATTCTGGGTCCAGTGCCTGATGCACAGAGGGCAGAGGAGAGGAGAGCAGTGGAAATCTATGGGCCGGTTCTCGGGACGGAAGAGCCACTGCTGCTAGCAAAGCCCCACCCTAGCTCTGGGGATAAAAGGCAGGGGGCGGAGATGAATAGATGTGGCAGACAACCCAGTTAGAAGGAAGGGTCTGTGGCAGGGAGAGTGGCCCCTTCTGTCCTCCCACAAAATGCCCCTGCGGTGAGTCCCTTTGTCTCACCTCCCACAAGGTGGCACTGGTCATAGGCATCTCGCTCTCGCACGTCCAGCAGCAGGTAAGGGCAGTCGGGATAAGGTCCATCGTTTGGAACCTGCGTCTCCTTGGGGTCGCCTTTGCCCAGGTCCAGCTCGCCTACCCCACTGATGACACTGGGAGAAAGAAGTGACGTTAGGGACCCCGGAATAAGGTTTCCTTAGATCCTTCCTGGATCTAAACTGCTGGCTTCTGCAGCAATCGGTATCCAAGAGAAAGTCTCTCAGGCGGTCAGTAGAAAGGAGAAAGATCCCCCCCCCCCCAAATCACAGGTGTTGGCGAGCACCCCACCCCCACCCCCCCAAGAGCTGAGAATTTGGGTCTGTGGAGATTCTCAGTCCTCCAGGTCAGGGTTGTCCCAAAGGTGCTTTTTTTTCAAGAAGCAACTGGATTTTCTTGTTTTTTTCTTTTGAAGACCTTTCACTTCTTCAGCTCTGACAGGATAGTGGGGAATATAAACCATTCTCCACCATCCTATCCGAGCTGAAGAAACTTCTTGGATGAGAAGCGAAAGGTCTTCAAAAGAAAAAAAAATGCCTTTGTGAGAATTTGAGTGTTCTGCTGACTTTTTTTAGGCTCGTTGCAAAAATAAGGATTATAGATCGAAAACTAAGCTCAGGAAGAATGGCAGAATGGAAGCCCAAACCCCACAGGTTCAGACTAAGGCCATCTATTATCAAATCTGATAGGAGAGAATCTTGGTAGTTCAAGATTGAACCGTGGGGTTCCTTGGTGCTCTCTGAGCTGGGTGGTTTTCCTGCAGACGTTTCATGACCCAGCTAGGTAACATCACCAGTGCTAGAAGGAAGTGGGGTTTGTGGAGAAGAGGAGGACAAAACTCATTTAACAACTGTCTTGTTTAACAACAGAAATGTTGGGCTCAATTGTGGCCATAAGCTGAGGACTATCTTGTACTGTCGATCTCTCCCCTTGTCAGGGTTCCAAATAGCATCCAAAAGTCAATCAGAGTTCGAGGCAAAGGATTCCTCTAAGTTCCAATTTATGAAGAGAGCCATGTTGGCACATCTGGGAAAAGCCGAATCTGACAGCTTCCCGGTTTTCCCCACCCAGTTGAAAGATCAAGATCTCCCCCCCACACACCCACAAGTCCACCCCATGGTCCAATCTCCCACTGCCATGCTGGCAGTTCCACCCATCCAGATCTGGTCAGGTGCAGAGACAAAGGATGACCTTGGCTTTCTAGAAGGAATTTTGTTATGGCTACATCTCATCCAACTCTGTATAACCCCAACCGCCCCCCCTCAGTTTCCCACAATAGAAAATGCATAATAGAATAAAGTGTGGCAGGCCTAAGAGCCAAAAGGAAAGATGGCTAACAGGCCTGATACCCTTCTAACTGGGTTTTGCCTAAGAACTGAGCCATCGTGGTTTAATCAGAGGTTTTTGCAGGGAGTTAAGGGAATCTCCATATAGAGAGGAGAGGAGAGGAGGGGAGGGCAAGGAGGGAGACCGCTGCATATTGGATACCTCTGTAAGGTGGAACGATATGACTCTCCAGCTCCGGTGTTGTTGATGAACAGGATGGGACTGGCTGGCGTCTCCTCCTCGGGGCTGCCTTTGCCGTTGGTCTCTGCTACCTCAAGATTGGTCTCTGTAGGAGCAGCGTCGCCTTCTGAAAAGGGGCAAGTGAAAGGGGTATGTAACTCTCAGACCCACAGCGAGATGTTGGAAGCACCCCCAAGGTCCATCTCAGTTTGCTTCTTCCAGGATGTGGAGGGCTTGCAAGCAGGAGTAGCTCATCCTCTCTTTCCCCACCACTGTCCCCTTGCAACGGGAATCCCTTGATCCAAAGATGAACACAGACATTTCAGGACTAACGGCCTTGAAATGCATCCGGTTTTTTAATATATTTATTTATATCCCGCCTTTATTATTGTTATTTTTACAAAACTCAAGACAATGAACATATCCATCACAGCTTCCTCTTCCTATTTTCCCCACAACAACAAAACAACCCTGAGAGGTGGATTGGGTTGGCAAAGAGGGAGTGGCTCAAAGTCACCTTGTCGGTTTTTATGCCTAAATCGGGATTAGAACTCACAGCCTCCTGGTGATTGGCCCAAAATCACCCAGCCAGCTTTCGAGGCGGGATTAGAACTCATAGGTTCCTGTTGATTGAGTAAGTAATCTAGACAGCTTTCATGTCTAAGGTGGGACTAGAACTCACCATCTCCTGGTGACTGGCCCAAAGCCACCCAGCCAGCTTTTGTGCCTAAGGTGGGACTAGAATTCACAGCCTCCTGGTTTCTAGCCTGATAATCATTAAACCAACTGGCTGTGCCCATTCAGATACTATATCAATTGTTTTATAGGCATCTGCTAAGAGGCAGAGCAGAGGTTTTGCATACAGAGACCTCCCCTCTCCCCCCGCCCTATGAAATGTGAGAATCCCATTTAAAAATCCTCCCAAATTCCATAGAGGGACTCAGATGTGTCTCTGGCTTCAGGATGCAAAGCAACCATTTTGTGTATTTAATCGATGTATGTAGCTGTTGCTTGACATGCGATCCAGAGTGGGATAGAGGTGAAACACAGAACAGTACAAAAATAAATTAGCACAATGTAGATGAAGTTTTTGTATGAATAACTGTTAAATTTTTGTGTGCTTTATCTTGCTGTAAACTGTTCAGAGTCGCCTTGAACTATGAAATGGGCAGCAAATAAATTTGATAGTAAGTAAGTAAGTAAGTAAGTGAGCGAGCGAGTGAGGAAGGAAGGAAGGAAGGAAGGAGAAACCCTCACAACAAGAAGGAATGAGGGAAGGAGAGAGAAGGAAAGAAGAAAGAAAGAAAGAAAGACAGTAAGCTTCTAGCCAACCTCCTTTCCTAATAGGATTTTTTTTAAAAGAATATGAATTTAATTTGTAAGCCGCTTTGTGACAAGATGGGCAGCAAACAAATGACATAAATCAATAAATCACCATCTAGTTTCTGGCCTTCTTCAGGTGGCCCTTTCAAAGTTTCATCCGACAGAGTGGCAACCTGAATAACCTGCAGGAAGAAGAAAGGGCAGAAATCAACCTAGGTCTAGGACAATGTTTCTCAGCCTTGACAATTTTAAGGTGTGTAGACCTCCAGTCCCAGAATTCCCCAGCTAGCGCTATTGAGAGTGTTTGTCTCTTTAGCAATAGCAATAGCACTTAAGACTTAATGAACCTTCTGCTGCTTAGTTGAATGTTTCTCAACTCAGGGTACTTTTAAGGTGTGTGGACTTCAACTCCCAGAAATCTGGATTGGGGTTTGTGTAGGGATGCTGGCTGGGGAATTCTGGGAGTTGTAAGGCTGCCAGGGTGGAGAACTGCTGGTCTAGAAATTGCAGGACCACAGGCCTGGGGCCATGAAGTTGGGGAGGGGTTTTCTAAAGTCAGTCAGAGCCCTCTCCCCACCTGGTTTCTGTACAGACCCCACTCATCCCCACTGAGATGGCCAGAGCTGGAAGGGAGGGGAGTGTTTAATGTTCATGGACAAAACCAGGAACTTACCAGTTGGGCAAATGTAGACACTTTTAGTCTCTTGAAGAGCTCATCTTTCTTGTATCTGTAATCTGTAAAACACAGAGGAGTATTCCGTTAATAAACTCAGTAAAGGACAAAGCTTTTAATTTAGAAAAATCTGGAATTTCCAGGCAGTTCACGCAATGTGTTTCAGGTACAAGTCACCAGGAACAAGAGCAGTTCAAAACACTCAAAAGTTTATGACATGCTACCTGTACACAAGAATTTGATTTACTGATGGTCAAGCCAAATTGGGGCTAGAAAAGGGTCAAGGGAATTCATGGGGGGCAGGTGGGGGCCTGGACTTGGGTCTCTCATGGGAACGCAGTGACTCCAAACTGATGATGCATTTGACCCCGTCCTCGGGCTCTGCCTGCTTATCTTCTACTCTGATTGTCTCCAAATTTGGCCACTTAAAGACTTGTGGACTTCAACTCCCAGAATTCTGGGAATTGAAGTTCACAAGTCTTAAAGTTTGGAGTCGCCTGTCCTATATCATGAGCTGCCCAGAGTTGTTTTAACGGGGTGGCCCTGTAAATCTTTCAAATAAATAAGCAAACAAATCCAATTCACAGAGTACATTTTTCTCCAGTTTTGGTTTCTGAAATATGTAGAATGCACGGAAGTAAAACTTCAGCCCAATTTGAGATCTACTATGACAAATTCCTTATGTCTCTAAACTTGACTCAGTTCTCCAGTTTGAGAAAGCCCAGAGCACAGCTGTCATTTGAAAGTGCAGCTGTGTCTTCAGTAGGAGAGAGCATCTAGTTTTCTTTGTGCTTTGTCAAAGCAGTTTATTTTATTAATTTTGGGTGTATCCCGCCAAGTCCAGGTGGCAAACATATCTATTACTCCTGCTTTCCTCCTCCTATTTTCACCACAATAACCCTGTGAGGGGAGCTGGGCTGACAGTGAGATGGGGCCCAAAGTCACCCAGTGGGCTTTCACACCTAAGACAGGACTACAATTCACCGTCTCCTGGTGATTGACCCAAAGTCATCCAGCCAGTTCTAAGGTGGGACTAGAACTCAGCGTATCCTGGTTTCAGCCTATGTCTTCACCACTAGACCAAACTAACTCTTGATTTCATCCATTTGAAGCAAACTTGAAAGCAGAGGGTGTCCAATGGGCTTCAACTCCCATGCATGGTTGCCTGGGGAATTCTGGGATTTGAAGTCCACAGTTCTTAAGGTTGCCAAGATTGGACATGCCTGCTTTCAATCTCTTGCCCAATATGTGCCAAGCCCTCCCTAGGCTGATAATCGGAGGTTTGATGAAAAGGAATGATAAGAATTCCAGATAATATGAGCAAAGAAAAGAACAAGAATTACTTGACTTATTATTTTCACAGTCTACAGAAATGGACTTTGGCACTATTAAAACAAAAATCTTTCACCACCTGATAATAGCCTGAAAACAAGGATGATTTCCCATAAGGATCAGACCAAGAATATTTATTTATTTATTTAGTGTATGGCTAGAGCTCTGCATATCAGTGATTTACAAATGTAGTTTAAATAAAGCACCAGCAAATATATAGATAATATATATAAGATATGTGGACAATTGGACCAAGATATTTTACTGCAAAAAGTCCCATTAAAAAATGCAAGCAAGCACAAAGATACAATAGTTTCCTGACTATAATTTTTGCATCTTTGCCCTGTTGGCTCTAATATTTTAGCAAAGATCATAAATGCCCCCCAAATCTGAGACCTTCCTGAGGTGCCCACTACAACATCCATCACCCCAGCAGCCCAAAAATCACAGTTCCTCCCAAGTCCCCAGCGCAGTCTACCTGGAGCTGATTCAGAAGATCCGTTCGAGTTTTCAGACATTTTAAATCCAAGATGCAACGTCGGTTTAAGAAAAATAAATGATCCTTTCAGACCAGCGGGGATGCCGGTTTTGCAAAAGAGAAATAATCTTGACTTGTCCTTTCTTGGTTCTGTCCGTCAGAGAGGCAAGTGAGGACGGCACCTGCGGGCGCCTCGGTTTTGATTTTCCAGCCTTTTTCACAACTCAACTTACACAAGAAAGACAGAAGCGACCCTGTGTGGGCTTTTCAGATTGCCTCTTAGGGCTTCATATATCCCTGAGAAAGCTCAGTTACCTAAAGCCGCACACAAGGTGCTTATTCACTTGAAGAGCACGCTTTGCCACCTAAGCAGAGTTGAAGCACAATGCCAGGCTAAGAGAAAAGGCACACCAGGGCTGCGGAGCAGAGAATTCAAAGCACAAACGAAAAAAAAGGACAGAAACACAGCAAGGATTGTGACAGTGTCACAACAAACCACGGCTAGTATTTCGGCACTCAAAAGCCTTCCATTAAAAGGAGGATGTTATGAAACCAGCTCTTTCAGCCGAACGAAGCAGTCAGGATGAAGAGCAGAGGAAGAGCGCTTAAAAAGAAAAATAAACTTAAAATGAGGATACCTGAAGTTCTGCCAACATGACACAATGGTTCTAAAATCAAAGCAGGCAGTTTAGAAACCTCTTAGGTGTTTTTCAGATTCCATCGGGACCAGCCAAGATTGCCGGGGGGGCAAAAAGATAGTAGGAACGGTGCTCGAAACGCATAATGTACTCTGGCGCCCATCCCTGGTTCATTAAGTCAGTTCCCATGCACAAAACAGACACACCCAAACTCACTGTGCAGGAAATGTTAACACTGTTGAGGTGGGGGTGTTGGGAAATGTTCTAGTCCTAATTAATGAAGGTGTGGCCAGATTATGATACCGAAACACAGGAGTTAAATTATTCTGGGAAGATGACGGAGCCTGTGTCGAGATGGGTCTTTCATGGCACCTGTGGAAGCTGAGGAGGAAAGTAAATGAATGAGGAGGAAGCAGGAAGAGGAAAGAGCCAGTTTGATGTAGGGGTGAAAGTGCTGACCTAGAAACCAGGAGAGGGAAAGTTCTAGTGTCGCATTAGGCATGAAACCTAGCAGAGTGACTTTGGGCCAATCATCAGGAGACTGTAAGCTCTAGTCGTGCCTTATGTATATAAGCCGCTGGGTGACTGTGGGCCAATCACTAGGAGACAGGGAGTTCTAGTCCCGCTTTAGGCATGAAAAGTAGCTGGGTGACTGTGGGCCAATCACTAGGAGACAGGGAGTTCTAGTCCTACCTTAAGCACAAAAACTGTCTGGGTGACTTGGACCAATCACTCTCTTTCGGTCCAACTCATCTCACAAAGTTGTTGATATGAGGAAAATAGGAGAATGAAAGAGCGTTAGGTATGCTTGCCTCCTTCAGTTACTTATAAAGTAAGAAAGATTGGATAAAATTATAATAAATGAATAAAAACAGCGTCTTTTTGTTACTGTTCCACCAGTGCTTCCCAAAGCTCCAAGCAACTTCTAAATGGATGGATTCTCATCAGTGGCCAAGCTGGCTGGGGCATTCTGGGAGTTGAAATCCACCCATCTTAAAGTTGCCAAGTTTGAGAAAGACTGGACTAGCCTGCCACCCTCCTGTGAGCTGATTACAGACATTTGAGTTCCTATTGCAATATATGGGACTCACTTCTCTTGATCTCTTCTAGTTTTTCAGTGTACTTGGTCATACTGCTACCTGTGGAAGAAAAGACACCCAATTAGGAAAGAGATGGCCATCTTTATACCAAAAACTCTGTTTACTCCAAGTTAATCATTTATGTGTAATTAACAGGATTAGCAGGGATGGGAAATCAGAAACATCCTCGGAATGGCAAGTCTGGCTTTGGGTGCTTTGAAATATGTATTTATTTCTCACATATTCCTCTTCAAAGGCCTCTGCAGAGAAGCCATTTTCCCCTGCCTATTTTTGTCCTCTCAATAATAGATTATGTTAATAAGGCTGAGAAAAGAAAGCCGGCTTCAGGCTTAGGCTTGTAAACAGATTATTTATTTTGACAGGCGCAACCAGGAACCCATCTATAATATTCAGTCAATGACCAGCACAAATGATGTTACCTAGTTGGGTAATGAAATGTCTGCAAGAGAACAACCAAGCTCAGAGAGCACCAAGGACCCCACAGTTGTCAGTGTTGCTGTTGTCATCTTCCTCCCTCCCCTCCAGCACTGATGATGTTACCTAAACGTAGGCAAAACAAGCACCAAGCTCAGAGAGCACCAAGGATTTCACAGTCTTCCTCCTCTTTGCACATTCTGCTCCCTTCTAGTGCTGATGAGGATACCTAGTTGGGTAATGAAATGTCTCTAATAAAGGAGAATATGAGGGGCCCTTGGTGTTCTAAAAGCTTGGCTGTTTTCTTGCAGTTGTTTCATTGCCCAAATGAGGTAACATCATCAGAGCAAGCCTTTAAGGATATAAACTATGAGCAAATCCCATTTCTTAATAGCACTGATGATGTTACCTAGTTGGGTCAAGAAACGCCTGCAAGAAAAGGTCCAAGCTCAGAGAACACCAAGGACCCCACAATTTAGTAAGCTTTCAAGGGTAACCCATTCCTGGTGGCCATTGTGCCTTCATGCCCTGATCTCATGGTGCACACAAGTCCTGGGTGAAGTCACAGCTTCTCACACAAAGTCCAGGGCTTGGATGGAAAGTCCAGGGCAAATGAAAAACTCTTAAGCACTTTGCTGTCCCTTCATACCTCCCCCCGCACACACACCCCCCCACAAAAAGAGCAGATTTCAACTTACCAGTGTCAAGGCGAGTTTTTACATGCTGGTATTTAGGATTCTGTGGGATCCTTTTGGTCAAGAACTGCTTACCGGGAGGGGGAGAAAGTAGAAAGAAAAACGATCAGAAAATTACCCAGGAAGATGGAAAAATAGCATGATTGCGATATGCACAGAACTTTAGAAAACAAAGACCCAGAACCACCACAGTAAAAGATGCATGATGCTGAAATACCCAAAGTTCATATAGGTAGTCCTTGACTTACAACCATTTGCTTCTATTTGAAGTTACAACGGCGCTGAAAAAAGTGACTTGTGACCATGTTCCACACTTACGACCATTGCAAGTGACATAATCAAAATGTGGATGTTTGGCAACTGACTCATAGTTATGACGGTTGCAGTGTCCCGGGGCCATGTGATCAACACACGCACACACAAGCATATATATGCATACACACACACACACACACACATCCCCAATTTCTACAATTCGAGCATGTCAAGAGAAAGAGAAAAAAGAAAGCCTGTTAAATTTTCACACATTACATACTCCAAGCCATAATCCAATCTGTTTGGTTTCATTTGCTAGGGTTTTTTTTCCCCTTTTTCATTGGCAACTTATTTCTTTTTTCAATGGATGAATGTGACATTTGGGTGACCCTGTCATTTTCTCACAAATGTGCATTTTATTCACGGGGGATGTATAATGCTGCCTTCACAGTGCTCAACTATCATCTAAAGGGGGGAAAGCCAGATTCACGTAACTGTGTTTCACTTAATAACAGCAGCAAAAAAAGGTTAATAAAATTGGACATGACTCACTTAATAATCACTTCATTTAGCAATGGAACTTCTGCTTTCCAATTGCGGCTGTTAAGGTGAGGACTACCTGGCTTCCTGTGTCAATGAAAACTCCATCATCCAGGACAAAAGTATCTAAAAAGGTGAAATCATGGCAACTGGACCAAAATTTGTTAACCTGAGACATTTTGTTACTCATTGATGTAATTTCATCAGTCAAAATAAAAAATTAGTTAGGCAGAGTGTCTCTGACTTGGGTCCAGTTGCCATGATTTAATCTTTTTTTAGATACTTTGGGTTTACAATTTGCTTAATCCTGATTTCACAATATTTGCTCAAACAAATCAAGCCAAGGGGTTAGACTACATTGCTAAACTTGGCTAGTGCTAATACTTTGTGTGTGTGTGTCTTATATGTTGTATAAAGCTGCATATTTGGTTAAATTTTGGCTCAGTATATTGCATCAACTAAAAAACTGGTTAATTGAGTTAATCTAGTGTTTCTTGATACCAATCAGCATGCATACAAGGCATTCCCAGAAAGAGGAAAACTGTAATTTCAGGGCCTCTCACAGGGAGGTACCTGGCCTCAAGCCATCTATACTAACTTGGTACCACCCTGCCAAATATATTATTACAGCCATGGGAACTAAATTTCAACATATCTCAAGCAAACCAGGTTAGCCTACTTCCCGCTTAAGAAGTTCAATTTCAGGAAGGTCTACCACCATCCAATTTCTGGAGGACAGAATTCATTATGAATTCAGATGAATTAAATAATTAATAAAAGGAGTCACAAAGGTGCTTTTTTCCCAAGAGACCACTGGATTTTCTGGATTTTCTTTGAAGATGTTTCACTTCTCACCCAAGAAGCTTCTTCAGCTCTGACTGGAAGGGTGGGGAATGGAAGGATTGATTCTTCTTGCAGACAACTGGTCATTTGCATCCTTTTTAGAGTGGTTGAGGTTTATCTCTGCCCTCCCTCCAACCTCCAAGTGGCCTCAACAACTCTCTAGAAGAATACAAATGACCAGATGACTCAGCCAAGTAGCTGAGCTGCAGAATCTAAGGCGTTTCTACTCTTCGAGGAGAATATTTGTAGCTCAGGTTTGACAGGGTGCTCTCTGAGCTTGATTGTTTTCTTACAGACCTTTCATGACCCAACTAGGTAACATCATCAGTGCTAGCAAGGAGTGCACTTCCAGATCACATCTTACACATCCTATTTATAATAATAGTTTCCATATATTCTAGCCTTCCCACTTTTATCCATATTCATCTTCTTTTATATAATCCTTTATCTTTTCCCATTAATTCATTTACGCTAACAGTTACTAAGCCCCCTTTTCTTTTTTGGCTTCAACTAATATACTATTAATTCATCTTTAGAAATTAATCATCTTTAATCCTGGCTTTGCTATTCCAACTTCCACTTATTCTCTTTACATAGTTCTTGATCATTTCTTATTCAATTTTTACAGATAGTTGACATCACTGCGCACCCTGCATTTCACTTTTTTTACGGTTTTTCCAGTTATTTCTCTTATTTCTTCTTCTTCTTCTGGCTGAGGTCATTGTCACCCCCCCATCAGAAGCACTAGAAATTAAAGAAGGAAGAGGGGTAGAGAGGGCGAGAGAGAGGATGGGAGGGAGGGTGAGAAGGAAGGGAGGGAGTGGACTGGGAGAGAGGAGTGGTAGAGGGGGAGGGGAAGTAGGGTAGAGGGGGATGATGGAGGGAAGATAGTAAGTTGGAGGGGGGTGGAAGAAAGAGGTGTATGGAGAGCGGAAGAGGTATATTGGGTTTCTATTTGAGTTTGAGTCTTATTTTATTTATATTTCTGGGGGTATTGTTGACAAGAGGAACTGCTGTGATTATTGTTTAATGTTGTACGGCCTCGGTTATGCACAGTATATATGTGACTGTATGAAAATGAAAAATGGAAAATAAAAACATTAATTAAAAAATAAAAGAAAAAAAAGAAAAAAAAGAAAAAAATAACAGAAGCACTAGAAATTATTTACACACACACACACACACACACACACACACACACACACACACACAGAGGCATACCAGGTGCTTTGACAAAAACACTTAACCATTCCCCTGGCTCAGCTGATAAGGGAGGAGAGCTTGTGGCTTAGAGGTTAATACAACTGCCTAATATGTAAAAACAGCTCTATATCTCTATCATCTGTCTATCATCTATGATCCATCGATCTGTCACCTTACATATACACACGTGTGCGTGCGCGCACGTGTGTGTGTGTGTGTGTGTGTGTGATGTCAAAGCACCTGGTATACTGCTTCTCTTTTGCCTTTCAGCTCCACCCTAGGAGCCTTCCAGCAGAAAAATCATTTTTGGGTTGCATTTTTGCTGATAAATAATATGTAAAAACAGCCCAGGTTCGAATCCCAGTAAGGGTATGGCTAGCTGATGAGAGCTAAATAGCTTGGAATAGATCTATGCTAGTCTCCCTTTATTTATTTATCAGCACAAATGCAACACAAAAACGGTTTCCTGCCTGGAAGGATCCTAGGGTGGAGCTGAAAGGCAAAAGGGAAGCAGTATGCTCCCTCCCATAGTTGGACATGCTGGGTGCTTTGACATAACACTTAAGCATTTCCTTGGCTCAGCTGATAAGGGAGGAGAGCTTGTGGCTTAGAGGCTAATACAACTCCCTAACATGTAAAAACAGCCCAGGTTCGATTCCCAGCGAGGGTATGGCTAGCTGATGAGAGCTAAATAGCTTGGAATAGATCTATGCTAGTCTCCCTTTATTTATTTATCAGCACAAATGCAACACAAAAATGATTTCCTGCCTGGAAGGCTCCTAGGGTGGAGGCTGAAAGGCAAAAGGGAAGCAGTATGCTCCCTCCCATAGTTGGGCATGCCAGGTGCTTTGACATAACACTTAAGCATTTCCTTGGCTCAGCTGAAAAGGGAGGAGAGCTTGTGGCTTAGAGGCTAATACAACTCCCTAACATGTAAAAACAGCCCAGGTTCGAATCCCAGTAAGGGTATGGCTAGCTGATGAGAGCTAAATAGCTTGAAATAGATCTATGCTAGTCTCCCTTTATTTATTTATCAGCACAAATGCAACACAAAAACGGTTTCCTGCCTGGAAGGATCCTAGGGTGGAGCTGAAAGGCAAAAGGGAAGCAGTATGCTCCCTCCCATAGTTGGACATGCCGGGTGCTTTGACATAACACTTAAGCATTTCCTTGGCTCAGCTGAAAAGGGAGGAGAGCTTGTGGCTTAGAGGCTAATACAACTCCCTAACATGTAAAAACAGCCCAGGTTCGAATCCCAGTAAGGGTATGGCTAGCTGATGAGAGCTAAATAGCTTGGAATAGATCTATGCTAGTCTCCCTTTATTTATTTATCAGCACAAATGCAACACAAAAATGATTTCCTGCCTGGAAGGCTCCTAGGGTGGAGGCTGAAAGGCAAAAGGGAAGCAGTATGCTCCCATCCATAGTTGGGCATGCCAGGTGCTTTGACATAACACTTAAGCATTTCCTTGGCTCAGCTGAAAAGGGAGGAGAGCTTGTGGCTTAGAGGCTAATACAACTCCCTAACATGTAAAAACAGCCCAGGTTCGATTCCCAGTAAGGGTATGGCTAGCTGATGAGAGCTAAATAGCTTGAAATAGATCTATGCTAGTCTCCCTTTATTTATTTATCAGCACAAATGCAACACAAAAACGGTTTCCTGCCTGGAAGGATCCTAGGGTGGAGCTGAAAGGCAAAAGGGAAGCAGTATGCTCCCTCCCATAGTTGGACATGCCGGGTGCTTTGACATAACACTTAAGCATTTCCTTGGCTCAGCTGAAAAGGGAGGAGAGCTTGTGGCTTAGAGGCTAATACAACTCCCTAACATGTAAAAACAGCCCAGGTTCGAATCCCAGTAAGGGTATGGCTAGCTGATGAGAGCTAAATAGCTTGGAATAGATCTATGCTAGTCTCCCTTTATTTATTTATCAGCACAAATGCAACACAAAAATGATTTCCTGCCTGGAAGGCTCCTAGGGTGGAGGCTGAAAGGCAAAAGGGAAGCAGTATGCTCCCATCCATAGTTGGGCATGCCAGGTGCTTTGACATAACACTTAAGCATTTCCTTGGCTCAGCTGAAAAGGGAGGAGAGCTTGTGGCTTAGAGGCTAATACAACTCCCTAACATGTAAAAACAGCCCAGGTTCGAATCCCAGTAAGGGTATGGCTAGCTGATGAGAGCTAAATAGCTTGGAATAGATCTATACTAGTCTCCCTTTATTTATTTATCAGCACAAATGCAACACAAAAACGGTTTCCTGCCTGGAAGGATCCTAGGGTGGAGCTGAAAGGCAAAAGGGAAGCAGTATGCTCCCTCCCATAGTTGGACATGCTGGGTGCTTTGACATAACACTTAAGCATTTCCTTGGCTCAGCTGATAAGGGAGGAGAGCTTGTGGCTTAGAGGCTAATACAACTCCCTAACATGTAAAAACAGCCCAGGTTCGATTCCCAGCGAGGGTATGGCTAGCTGATGAGAGCTAAATAGCTTGGAATAGATCTATGCTAGTCTCCCTTTATTTATTTATCAGCACAAATGCAACACAAAAATGATTTCCTGCCTGGAAGGCTCCTAGGGTGGAGGCTGAAAGGCAAAAGGGAAGCAGTATGCTCCCTCCCATAGTTGGGCATGCCAGGTGCTTTGACAAAAACACTTTATATATGGGTGTGTGTGTGTGTGTGTATTTATGTATATATGTGTGTATGTGAGTACACACACACACCCACATATATCAAGAAATATAAGAAAAGGGGCCCAATGTTTGATTGACAGCGCCCCCACCGACTCCCTCAGGATACCGGGGACCCCCCCACAGCGACGAGGCCTGAGGGAAGGAGCTCCTGTGTGGGGCCGAGTTGGGGTCCCGAGGCCTCTTCAGGGCCTTCCCGGGTTGGGGGACCCCCTCAGGCCTCCCCTCCCTTTAAACCCGGGGTCACGTGCCTCCTCCCCCGCCCTCTGGGAAGCCCCCTCACGACCACCACCCCCCCGGAGCCCCCCGCTTCCCTCACCTCAGGGTCGCCGATGCGCCTCCTCGCCGACATCCTTGCCCAACTGTCAGCCTCGCGCAGGCCCCGCCCCTCCGCCGGCCCGCGCGCCCTCGCCGGCCCAATCCGCGCCGGCTCTTCAGGCCATGCCTCCTCTCCGATTGGCCGGTCCCCGCGCCCATCAGCGCGCTCTCCCGCCCACCCCTCCCTCCTCCCAGCGCTGTTGCCAAGTCGGTCGCCGCCCCCCCCCCCCCCGCCACACACGCCCGCGGATTTTAAAAGTCCCGGTTCGGCTTTTCTCCTTCGCGCGTGCGCGTTGAGGCTGGCGGGGGCTCAGGGCGAGCGTCGGCGGTTTCCCTGGGTGACGAGGGACGCCTCCGCGCGCCTGGTTTTTTTTTGGGGGGGGGGGGTTTCGTTTCCGAGCGGCGCTTGAGGCGGGATTATCATGTAACAGGAGTTCTGGGACGCTTTACCGCGGTGTCCTTCCGCTGAGGGGGTCTGCACGGGAGGGGCGGGGCTGAGAGGAGAAGAAGTAGTGCCTTTGTGCCAACCCGCGTTCTGACGCGTGTTTTCCTCCTTTCTGCACTCACACGTGTTCTGTGTGGGTACATTCAAAACTCAGAGGACCTTGATTTTTTTCCTCCTTTATGGTCTCCACATGTATGGGCTGCTCATTCTGGGATCTGGAATCCCACACCATCTATTGTCTGCGCGTGTATTTTGTCTTTGTGTGTCTGTACGCCGTGTGAATGCAGCCAACGTTATTTTTTTCCCTTGATTCACCATTATGAACATTACATTTCCAAATCACTTGTTTTTATTTATAGATCACAAAGCTTGCATTTCAGACGTCCTTCCCAATGAAGAGCAAGGGTGTAGGCTTCCAGAGGGAGGGAGGGAGGAAAGAAAAAGGCAGGGTGAAAGATAGAAAAAGGAAGGAGGGAAGGAGAGAATAAAGGGAAGGAGAAAGAGAAAAAGGAAGCAAAGAGGGAAAGGAAGAAGGAAAGGAAGGAAGAAAGAAAGAAAGAAAAAGAAAGAAGGGACGGAGAGAAGAGAAAAAAGGGAAAGAAGGGAAGGAAGGAAAGGAAAAGAAAGTCAAAAGAGGGGAAGAAGGGAGGGAAGAGAGAAGGGAAAAGGAAGAAAAAAGAAAGGAAGAGAGAGAGAAAAAGAAAGAGGGAAGGAGGGAAGAGAGAAGAAAGGAAAAGGAAGAAAAAAAGAAAGGATAGAGAGAGAGAGAAAGAAAGGAGGGAGGGAGAGAGGAAGAGAGAAGAAAGGAAGGAAAGAATTCAAGGAAAGAAAGAAAAAGGAAGAGAGAAAGAAAAAAGGAAGGAGGGAAGAGAGAAGAAAGGAAAGGGAAGAAAAGGAAGAAAAAAGAAAGGATAGAGAGAGAAAGAAAGGAAGGAAGGCAAAGGGAGAGTGAAAGGCAGAGGGAGAAGAAAGGAAGGAAAAAGGAAGAAAAAAAGAAAAGATAGAGAGAAAGGAGGGAGGGAGAGAGGAAGAGAGAAGAAAGGAAGGAAAGAATTCAAGGAAAGAAAGAAAAAGGAAGAGAGAAAGAAAAAAGGGAAGGAGGGAAGAGAGAAGAAAGGAAAGGGAAGAAAAGGAAGAAAAAAGAAAGGATAGAGAGAGAAAGAAAGGAGGGAGGGAGAGAGGAAGAGAGAAGAAAGGAAGGAAAGAATTCAAGGAAAGAAAGAAAAAGGAAGAGAGAAAGAAAAAAGGGAAGGAGGGAAGAGAGAAGAAAGGAAAGAAAAAGGAAGAAAAAAAGAAAAGATAGAGAGAAAGGAGGGAGGGAGAGGAAGAGAGAAGAAAGGAAGGAAAGAATTCAAGGAAATAACGAAAAAAGAAAAAGGACGAGAGAAAGAAAAAAGGGAAGGAGGGAAGAGAGAAGAAAGGAAAGGGAAGAAAAGGAAGAAAAAAAGAAAAGATAGAGAGAGAGAAAGAAAGGAGGGAGGGAGAGAGGAAGAGAGAAGAAAGGAAGGAAAGAATTCAAGGAAAGAAAAAAGAAAAGAAAGGAAAAAAGAAAGGAAGGATAAAAACTCACATTAGGCTTTATTGCACCTGTCGCCGGAGACAAAGATCCTGCAAAGCCCCTTCCCTCCTAAACAATGCACAACAACGCCCCCTCCCCGGCCTGATTCCCCATCCCTGCAGCCGCCCGTTCACACGTTCCCGCCGCCCCGCTTGCAAAAAGGCCGCGGCGGCGGCGCCGGTTGCAAAACTCGCATTGCGCAATCAACCCGTGGGAAGCCTCCCGAGGGGCGGAGGGGGGCAGGAGCAGCCGGGGACGCGCATGCGCCTTGGCCCACGCGCCTGCCTGGGACTTCTTCCGGACTGTAGCTCAGGTGAGCCGAGGGCGCATGTGCGTCCTTCCCCAGGACAGAGGCGGAGGGGGGGGGCGAGGAGGAATAGACGCCCCCTTCCCTGTTTTTTTTTCTCTCTGCAAGGAAGGGGATCTCTGGGGCGGGGGGGGGGTTTTTCTTTTTTTAGGGGGAAGGAAGGGGGGGATGGAAACTTGCAAACAAAGGCAGAAAAAGAATAGGGGGTGTGTGGTGCATTTTGCTGAGCAAGAGAAGGGGGGGTTATTTGCACCCTCCTCCCTAGGAAATGCACTGCTTGTGCAGCTGAAAAGGTTCTGTAAGATTTGGGCTTCACCAATTAGAGAATATTTGCAGCTTAGGGCTGAATTGTGGGGTCCTTGGTGCTCTCTGAGCCGGGTGGTTTTCTCACAGACGTTTCATGGCCCAACTAGGTAACATCATCAGTGTTAGAAGGGAGTGGGAAGGAGGAGAAGGAGAAGACTGTGGGGTCCTTCGTGCTCTCTGAGCTTGATGGTTTTCTGGCAGACGTTTCATGACCCAACTAGGTAACATCATCAGTGTTGCAAGGAAAAGGGATTTGCAAAGGAGAATAGCAATAACAATAGCAGTTAGACTTATATACCGCTTCATAGGGCTTTCAGCCCTCTCTAAGCAGTTTACAGAGTCGGCATATTGCCCCCAACAATCTGGGTCCTCATTTCACCCACCTCGGAAGGATGGAAGGCTGAGTCAACCCTGAGCCGGTGAGATTTGAACTGCCGAACTGCAGAACTAGCAGTCAGCTGAAGTGGCTGCAGTACTGCACTCTAACCACTGCGCCACCTCGGCTCTATAAGGGGAGGAGAAGGGGAGGAGGAGGAGGCAGAGAAGGTCTGTGGCGTCATTTGTGTGTTCTCTGAGCTTGATGGTTTTCTCGCAGACGTTTCATGACCCAACTAGGGAACATCATCAGTGTTGCAAGAAAGAGGGATTTGCAAAGGAGAAGGGGAGGAGGAGGAGGCAGAGAAGGACTGTGGCGTCATCTGTGTGTTCTCTGAGCTTGGTGGTTTTCTGGCAGACGTTTCACGACCCAACTAGGGAACATCATCAGTGCTAGGAGGGGGAGGGGTTGGGAGGAGGAGGACAGTACACATAACAGTTGGAAGGGACTTTGGAGGTCATCTAGTCCAACCCCCTGCTCATGCAGGAGACCTCTATTAGGGATTCGAACCACCAAACTGCCGACCTTTCTGATGGACGAGCTCAGCGTCTTAGCCCCTGAGCCACCTGTGGGGGGTCCTTGGTGCTTTCTGGATTTAATTGTTTCTCACGGATGTTTCATGACCCAACTAGGTAACATCATCAGTGCAAGAAGGGAGTGGGTTTGTGGAGAGGAGGAGGAGGAAAAAGACTGTGGGGTCCTTGGTGGTCTCTGAGCTTGGTTTTCTTGAAGACGTTCCATGACCCAACTAGGGAACATCATCAGTGCAAGAAGGGAGTGGGTTTGTGCAGAGAAGGAGGAGGAAAAAGACTGTGGGGTCCTTGGTGGTCTCTGAGCTTGGTTTTCTTGCAGACGTTCTATGACTCAACTAGGGAACATCATCAGTGCTAGGAGGGGGCTCATTTATAAACCCCTCAACTCCCCCCCCCTCCTAACACTGAGAATGTTGCTGCCTTGCGTTATGAAAACATCTGTAAGAAAACAGAGTTGGTTTGTAGAGCGTCCAGGAAAATATGATTATTTCTTAGGGGATTACTTAATTTTCTTAAAAAAGAAGGGTGGTGGCGGCTGATATTCTAGAACTCAAAAACTGCAATTTTTGCTCGTTTCCCTTCCTCCCCCCCCGCCCCCAGGAGCACTCTACAATCCTCCCAAAGCTTTGTATGCCCCCCCCTTTTTTTTTTTGCAAAAAAACGAGGTGTGCAGAGGGTTTGGAAGGCCTGCAGAGTGCAAAAACCTTTTTATTAAAAATGTTCCTCTTCAAAATCACAGTGCCTCTTATGCTCCGTGCGTCTTATAGTCTAAGAAATATGGTAATTTGCTTGTGCCGAGGTGGCGCAGTGGTTAAATGCAGCACTGCAGGCTACTTCAGCTGACTGCAGTTCGGCTGTTCAAATCTCACGGGCTCAAGGTTGACTCAGCCTTCCATCCTTCCGAGGTGGGTAAAATGAGGACCCGGATTGTTGTTGGGGGCAATATGCTGACTATGTAAACCGCTTAGAGAGGGCTGAAAGCGTTATGAAGCGGTATATGTCTAACTGCTATTGCTATTGCTATTGCTATTTATATCTCTACCGATATCTATATCTATCCCCCTCTCTCTCTCTCTCTCTCTCTCTCTCTCTCTCTATATATATATATATATATATATATATATATATATATATGTATATGTATATGTATATGTATATGTATATGCATATGCATATGTATATGTATATGTATATGTATATGTATATGTATATGTATACCTATCTCTCCCTCCCTCCCTCCCTCCCTCCCTCCCTCCCTATCTATCTATCTATCTATCTATCTATCTATCTCTATATATCTATATCTATATGTATATCTATATATCTCTATATCTATATTAAAAAGAGCCGAGGTGGCGCAGTGGTTAAATGCAGCACTGCAGGCCACTTCAGCTGACTGCTATCTGCAGTTTGGCTGTTCAAATCTCACCGGCTCAGGGTTGACTCAGCCTTCCATCCTTCCGAGGTGGGTGAAATGAGGACCCAGCCTGTGGGGGCGATATGCTGACTCTGTAAACCGCTTAGAGAGGGCTGAAAGCCCTATGAAGCGGTATATAAGTCTAACTGCTATTGCTATTGCTATTGCTATTGCTATTGCTATTGCTATTGCGACTACGTAGGGATTCTAGGCTGCTTCCTCTTTTGACACCGCCCCCAGCTTCTGCCATTCCTCTTCCTTTTTATTTTCATATATATCTTTTGGGCCTCCCTTCTCCCAATTGCAGAATGAAAGAGTGGTGGATCCAAGTCGGCCTCCTGATGCTTCCCCTGCTTGCCGTTTACCTCCACATCCCGCCTCCCAAGCTGTCTCCGGCTCTGCATTCCTGGCGCTCCTCGGGGAGTTTCTTCACCTACAAAACGCAAGACATCTTTTTCAGAGGTGGCGTAGATGCTTGGGGGGGGTCAAGACCTTAGGCCAGTTTTTGCCATTTGGATATTCGCTATAGACCTGTGATGGCGAACCCGCGTGCCACGGGGGGGGGGCATGAGGAGCCCACTCTGAGCACTCAAGAGCCGTCGCTCAGCTTGGCTCCACTGCGCATGCGTGTGCGCCCCCCGTTGGCCAGCTGATTTTCAGGTCTCTGCTACACATGCAGGAAATGTGCTTGCATGTGTGAGGGTCACGCACGCATCCCCAAGGGGTGGAGGGTTGCGCGGGAGGTGCGCCCCCTCCCCTGCCCTCATTTTGGCTCCCAGGAGGCTTCAGGGAGGCCTGCTAGGCCCGAAACGGGGCTGGTGGTGTCACACACATTGCGTGGGGGAGCGTGGGGGGGGGAGTTGTCCCGCACATGTGCGAGGAGTGTGGGGAGCATGGGAGGGGTTGTGCGTGCATGTACAATGGGGAGGGGTTCAGTTGCCTCTTGAAAAAAAAAGCATCTTTGGGACAACCAAATTCCCCTTCCCCGATTTTATGTGAGCCGCCCTGAGTCCCCTCAGGGAAAAGGGCGGCCTACAAATATTAATAAAATCTACAAAATCTACAAATCTACAACCATGAGCTAGATGATGGAGAACCTCTACAGACTTGTAGTAAATCTTAGGCTTGTCGAGGCTAGTTTGCGGTTTAACATCTGGCAGAGGCAGAAGTCGTGGTCCAGGGATATCCTTGGGGGGGGGGACATGCACCCAGGGTTCAAAGGATTCTTTTAAACACAAGGGGGGCATGCTTCCTTTTTGCAAATTTAGAATAGAATAGAAATAGAATAGAAATAGAATAGAAATAGAATAGAAATAGAATAGAAATAGAATAGAAATAGAATAGAAATAGAATAGAAATAGAATAGAAATAGAATAGAAATAGAAATGGAATAGAAAAACAGAGTTGGAAGGGACCTTGGAGGTCTTCTAGTCCAACCCCCTGCTTAGGCAGGGAACCCTATACCGTTTCAGACAAATGGCTATCCAACCTCTTCTTAAAGACTTCCAGTATTGGAGCATTCACAACTTCTGGAGGCAAGTTAATTGTTAACTTGCTTAATTGTTCTCACTGTCAGGAAATTCTCTCCTTGATTAGTTTCCACCCACTGCCTCTTGTTCTACCCTCAGGTGCCTTGGAGAATCCCTCCCTCCCTCCCTCCCTCCCTCCCTCCCTTCCTTCCTTCCTTCCATAGAATAAAATAAAATAGAATAACAGAGTTGGAAGGGACCTTGGAGGTCTTCTAGTCCAACCCCTTGCCTAGGCAGGAAACCCTACACCAATTCAGACAAATGGCTATCCAGCATCTTCTTAAAGACTTCCAGTGTTGGGGCATTCACAACTTCTGGAGGCAACTTCTGTTCCACTGATTGATTGTTCTAACTGTCAGGAAATTTCTCCTCAGTTCCAAGTTGTTTCTCTCCTTGATTAGTTTCCACCCATTGCTTCTTCTTCTGCCCTCAGGTGCCTAGGAGAATAGTTTGACTCCCTCTTCTTTGGGGCAACCCCTGAGATATTGGAAGATGCCATCATGTCTCCCCTGGTCCTTCTTTTCATTAAACGAGACATTCCCAGTTCCTGCAACCGTTCCTCATATGTTTGAGCCTCCATTTAAAAGCATTGTGCTTATGCGTTTTGTGTGTCTTTCCACAAAGTTGGACAATTAGTCTTCTGACACGCACAAGAGTCCTCAAGCAGAGATGCAGTTTAGTTTTTGGGTACCGTTCTCTTTGCTCATTAAATTTTGGGAAACCGAACCCCCAGAACTGTTTTTATCTCAAGCCAATTGCAATTCCCTGTTAAGAATTCACGATGCATTTCACATTTAAATTAAGAACTTTCTCTTCTTTATTTCGGTACGCTCTGCTCAAACCCCAAAGCGCTCTAAGGAATGTTTACTCCCTTTTGCCTCTTTTAGATTCGCCCGGCGCTGTCGGCAGTTCGGACATCGTGGTCCTCCTGCATGGATTCCCCACCTCGAGTTACGACTGGTACAAGGTGAGGGGAGGGGACGGACCGGTTGGATTGAAGGGCAGGACGGGGGCGTAGAGACGCTGTAGGAAGTCAACCCCACTTCCCTCCCTCCCCTCCTTCTCTTCCTCATCCCGGCTGCAGATTTGGGAAGGGCTCACGCAGCGATTCCAACGTGTGATCGCGCTGGATTTTGTGGGCTTCGGCTTCAGCGACAAACCTGTGAGTACCTTTGGAAGGATGCTTTCTTAACTTCATTTCATTCAAGAGCCGAGGTGGCGCAGTGGTTAAATGCAGCACTGCAGGCTACTTCAGCTGACTGCTAGTTCTGCAGTTCGGCTGTTCAAATCTCACCGGCTCAGGGTTGACTCAGCCTTCCATCCGTCCGAGGTGGGTAAAATGAGGACCCGGATTGTTGTTGGGGGCAATATGCTGACTCTGTAAACCGCTTAGAGAGGGCTGAAAGCCCTATGAAGCAGTATATAAGTCTAACTGCTATTGCTAGATAGATGGATGGATGGATGGATGGATGGATGGATGGATGGATGGATGGATGGATGGATGGATGGATAGATAGATAGATAGATAGATGATAGATAGATAGATAGATAGATAGATAGATGATAGATAGATAGATAGATAGATAGATAGATAGATAGATAGATTAGATAGATTAGATAGATAGAGAAATAGAAGTAGGTAGGTAGGTAGGTAGGTAGGTAGGTAGGTAGGTAGGTAGGTAGATAGATAGATAGATAGATAGATAGATAGATAGATAGATAGATAGATAGATAGATAGATAAATAAATAAATAGAGGTAGGTAGGTAGGTGGGTGGGTGGGTGGGTGGGTGGGTAGGTAGGTAGGTAGGTAGGTAGGTAGGTAGATAGATAGATAGATAGATAGATAGATAGATAGATAGATAGATAGATAGATAGATAGATAGATGATAGATAGATAGAGCCGAGGTGGCACAGTGGTTAAATGCAGCAGTGCAGGCTACTTCAGCTGACTGCAGTTCTGCAGTTCGGCTGTTCAAATCTCACCGGCTCAAGGTTGACTCAGCCTTCCATCCTTCCGAGGTGGGTAAAATGAGGACCCGGATTGTTGTTGGGGGCAATATGCCGACTCTGTAAACCACTTAGAGAGGGCTGAAAGCCCTATGAAGCGGTATATAAGTCTAACTGCTATTGCTAATAGCTATTGCTATTCCCCAAATATTGTCAACCTGCCAGAGGGGAAACGGATCCCACGGTCCAATTCTGTCTTACGTCGAAGGCGACCTTGACGGAATCTTGCCGGTTTGAAAGTGCAAAGCCAGCACAAAAAGTGGAACACACCAAAGCACCAAAACGGGAATAAATACGCGCAGTTTTAGTCACCGCGTGTGCTGAGACTTTGGAAATTAAGTACAGAGAAGAGCCGCTAAGATGACGAAAAGCCCTCGAGACTAAAACGTATCCACAACGGTTGCAGGATTTGGATTCGGCCAGCCTAAAGAAATGACCGTCTTAAATATGAGTTGGTTGTCAAGCATCTGAATTTTGATGGTGTGACCATGGGGGATGTGTGGTCGTACGTGTGAAAAAGGCCATGATTCACTTTTTTTTCTGTGCCGTTTTCCGCCTCGAGTTATTTGTAAAATTAATAAAGCTGGGTGACTTTGAGCCAATCACCAGGAGACGGGGAGTTCTAGTCCTGCCTTAGTTGTGAAAACCAGCTGGGCGAGTTTGGGCCAATCACCAGGAGGTCGTGAGTTCTAGTCCCGCCTTAAGGCACGAAAACTGGGTAGGTAATATTGGACCAATCACCAGGAGACGGGGAGTTCTAGTCCCACCTTAGGCATGAAAGCCAACTGGGTGACTTTGGCTCAATCAGCAGGAAGCTGTGAGTTTTAGTACCGCCTTAAAGCATGAAAATTGGGTAGGTAATATTGGACCAATCACCAGGAGACGGGGAGTTCTAGTCCCGCCTTAAGGCACGAAAACTGGGTAGGTAATACTGGACCAATCACCAGGAGACAGTGAGATCTAGTCCCGCCTTAAGGCACGAAAACTGAGTTGGTAATACTGGACCAATCACCAGGAGACGGGGAGTTCTAGTCCCACCTTAGGCAGGAAAGCCAGCTGGGTGACTTTGGACCAATCACCAGGAAGCTGTGAGTTCTAGTCCCGCCTTAAGGCACGAAAACTGGGTAGGCAATACTGGACCAATCACCAGGAGACGGTGAGTTCTAGTCCCACCTTAGGCACGAAAGCCAGCTGGGTGACTTTGGGCCGTCCCTCTCTCAGCCCAGCCCACCTCATAAGGTTGTTGTGAAAATAGAAAGGAAAGTGTGTTGGATATGTTTGCCGAGTTATTTGTCGGAATAATAAAGGCACAACCTAAATAAATGCAGAAATCCCATTAGAAAAACAGAGCTGCAGGTCGGGGGAAACCCAACTTAGGCCCAAGTAAAGTCTTGCCAATCACCGGCAGCATCAAAAGACTCGAGACGGCAGCATTGCCTCCGCTTCAATGCCGTTGGCTTGGTGGCAACCTGACAGGTAGGGGTTCAGATGGGCCGCTGAAGTAACAGGGCTTGATTCGAACTCGGTGCTCCCCCTCCCCTCCCTCCTCTCTCTCTCTCTCTGCATTGCAAAACAGCGGCCTCACGGGTACTCCATCTTCGAACAAGCCAGCATTGTGGAAAGCCTGTTGCGCCACCTGGGCCTTCTGAACCAACGGATCAACCTCCTTTCGCACGACTACGGAGACACCGTCGCCCAAGAACTGCTCTACAGGTGCGTGGGAACGACGGGGAGTCCTCGCTCTGCGACCACCGTTGGGTGGCAGGGTTTCCGTTGCTAAGCGAGGCATGGCCAATTTGACCAACCGTACTTCGCCGCCAATGGTTAAGCCAATCGCCCTGGTTGTTCAGTGAATTGTGCAGTCATTAAACAGGTCTGCTCCCCCCCCCCCCGGTCAGAAACTGGGTGGGAAGGTCACAATTTATCATGTGTCCTAGGATGCTCCAACCGTCATAAATACGAGTCAGTGGGTGGCCAGGCGCCTGAATTTTGATCACGTGGCCACGGGGATGCCGCCAGTGTCTTTTAAGTGAAAACCAGTCACAGGTCACTCTTTTCCATGCCATTATAATTTCAAACGGTCGCTAAGTGAATTGTTGTAAGTCGAGGACTACCTGTCAACTGCCAGGAACCGCTATGGCTGGGGTTTGGTGCTGTATTTTGGGGTTAGGGTTGCGCTTAGTCCTTAGTGTTGCAAGCCCAGTCACAACCCAGGCAGTCCTCGTTTAGTGACAGCCTCGTTTAGTGACTCTTTGCAGTTACGGTGGTGAGGAAAACTGCTAATCCTCGCATTTGTGACCTCCACAGGTCTGTAAAGCCAAGGAGGATCATCGTTGCAGTTGGGGAGTCCACTTACCTACTGCTTTGTTTAATGGCCGTATCGTTGGTCTCAATTGCGGTCACTCAGTGAGGACTCCCTGTATTCCTTTGTATTCCAACCTTTCGGGCAAGAGACTGGGCATATCCTCAGTTAAGATACATATACCTGGAATCCAGGTAGCCTTGCAAGTTGATGCTACTTGGCGCTGTTAAAACAAAGCAAATTGTTCTGACCCAACTGTTTAAATCAATGATCCCTTTATTAGAAGCACCGGCAAAAAGTTTCTCTCTCACCGCGGGCTGACAAGTCCATCCGGCAGGGAGAGGAATAGTTGTCTGCCCCATCTATTCATCTCTGCCCCCTGCCTTTCATCCCCAGAGCTTTGCTAGCAGCGGTGGCTCTTCCGTCCCAAGGACCAGCCCATAGATTTCCACTGCTCTCCTCTCCTCTCTGCCTTCTGTACATCCACACGTCAGGCACTCAGGGATCTTCTGTCCCAAGGACCCGCCCATAGATTTCCACTGCTCTCCTCTCCTCTGCCTTCTGTACATCCGCACGTCAGGCACTCAGGGATCTTCCGTCCCAAGGACCCGCCCATAGATTTCCACTGCTCTCCTCTCCTCTGCCTTCTGTACATCCGCACGTCAGGCACTCAGGGATCTTCCGTCCCAAGGACGGGCCCATAGATTTCCACTGCTCTCCTCTCCTCTCTGCCTTCTGTACATCCACACGTCAGGCACTCAGGGATCTTCTGTCCCAAGGACCCGCCCATAGATTTCCACTGCTCTCCTCTCCTCTCTGCCTTCTGTACATCCACACGTCAGGCACTCAGGGATCTTCTGTCCCAAGGACCCGCCCATAGATTTCCACTGCTCTCCTCTCCTCTGCCTTCTGTACATCCGCACGTCAGGCACTCAGGGATCTTCCGTCCCAAGGACGGGCCCATAGATTTCCACTGCTCTCCTCTCCTCTGCCTTCTGTACATCCGCACGTCAGGCACTCAGGGATCTTCCGTCCCAAAGACCTGCCCATAGATTTCCACTGCTCTCCTCTCCTCTGCCTTCTGTACATCCGCACGTCAGGCACTCAGGGATCTTCCGTCCCAAGGACGGGCCCATAGATTTCCACTGCTCTCCTCTCCTCTCTGCCTTCTGTACATCCACACGTCAGGCACTCAGGGATCTTCTGTCCCAAGGACCCGCCCATAGATTTCCACTGCTCTCCACTCCTCTCTGCCTTCTGTACATCCACACGTCAGGCACTCAGGGATCTTCTGTCCCAAGGACCCGCCCATAGATTTCCACTGCTCTCCTCTCCTCTGCCTTCTGTACATCCGCACGTCAGGCACTCAGGGATCTTCCGTCCCAAAGACCGGCCCATAGATTTCCACTGCTCTCCTCTCCTCTGCCTTCTGTACATCCGCATGTCAGGCACTCAGGGATCTTCCGTCCCAAGGACCTGCCCATAGATTTCCACTGCTCTCCTCTCCTCTGCCTTCTGTTCATCCGCACGTCAGGCATTCAGGGATCTTCTGTCCCAAGGACCGGCCCGTAGATTTCCACTGCTCTCCTCTCCTCTGCCTTCTGTACATCCACACATTAGGCACTCAGGGATCTTCCGTCCCAAGGACCGGCCCATAGATTTCCACTGCTCTCCTCTCCTCTGCCTTCTGTGCATCCACATGTCAGGCACTGGACCCAGCTGTTCCTCCTCTTCCTCATCAGCCACCTCCAGACCTGGGGACTGTTGACCCTCCATCTGAGGGCTGATTGACAACCCAGGCTCTGCCTCTCTCTCTCTCTCTCTTTCTGACAGCTCCATTCCCTCTGTTGGAGCTCTCAGGTTGCCTTGAGGCTGACCACGCCGCTTCCTCCTCCCCTGATTCAGCTGCTGAAGGGTCCAGCTGCCGATAGGCCACAACAAGAACATTTTCAGAACTTCCCTCAAACCTTACTTTGACGAATTGTCATATTTATATTATATTTATACTAGCTGGATGCCCATGCTTTGCTAGAAAACCATGCGATCGGGCCGGCCCGCAGGCCGGATACGTCACCCGCTGGCCACGCCCATATAAGGCAACTGGCAGTTGAAACAGAGTCCCTTTAAGGTGGGGAGGGGGAGTAGAACGTCTAGCTCCAGAGCATCGACGCGTGTTAATATAATATTGTATAAGACATTCTGATGATCTGATGGTCATTTTGAAAAAACCTTTCTTAGCGAGCCAAGAGGAACATACGGGCCGAATTTCAAGTTTGTAGGCTTTACGGTTCTGGAGAATTTGTGATGGTACGTGAGTGGTATTTAGCTGTTCTGTATATAGATTGTAGTTAACGCTACTTTACCCTGTTTTACTTTCAGGTATGAACAGAACAGAACGGGATGCGTCCTCATCAACAGCCTGTGTCTGTCAAACGGAGGTAAGCGATTTATCGGAAAATTCCCATGGAAAAATTACTCAGAGCGTAAAAGGATTGGTTCAATCTTTGGGTGAGGAAGAGGGGAGGGGCAGTTGGATCCAGATGTCAATCAAGTTAGAGGGCACCATGACATCACTATCCAAGTCCCCACTCCCTTTTTACAGGTACAGGGCTCCTCAAGGTACGACCGTTCACTTAGCGACCATTCAGAGTTGCAACGACTTTGTAGTGACTTAGGTCTGTTTTTTCACACTTAACGACCGTTGTGGCATCCCTGCGGTCACGTGACTTACATTCGGACGCTTGAGAATTGACTCACCTTTACGACGGTCGCGCACCGTCCTGGGGTTCACGCGATCCCCTTTTTTCGACCTCCAGACAAGCAAAGTCAATGGGGAAGCCAGGTTCGCTTAACGACCGTGGTTACTAATTT
This sequence comes from Thamnophis elegans, assembly GCF_009769535.1. NCBI lineage: Eukaryota > Metazoa > Chordata > Lepidosauria > Squamata > Natricidae > Thamnophis > Thamnophis elegans. The sequence continues at coordinate 2,399,732 of NC_045547.1, forward strand.
AACAACTGCAGTGATTCGCTGAACAACGGTGGCAAGAAATACATCGTAAAATGGAGCAAAACTCACCTCGCAAATTTAAATCCTTTCAAGAAAAGACCAGATAGCTCTTTGTCCGGCATTGTATAAGGTCTCCTGCTCAGGCAGAGGGTTGGACTAAATGACTTCTAAGGCTCCTTTCAATCCTAGGATTTTGTGCAATTTAAAACTTTAGGAGATGCTTTTTGACCGCTGACCTGTTTTGGGCCCATCACCTGCCACATTGGATCTTAGCGTAATCCCTCCCCCCCCCCCCCCCCCGGGGGAAAAAACTGTTTTCGTGGCATGGAAAAAGTTTTGGAACGAATCGTCTGATTTCCATTCCTCTCTTCAATTTGCAGGCATTTTTCCAGAAGTTCATTATCCCAGATTCATCCAGAAGGTAATTTGCTGTGAACAGAAAAATGGTTTCGTGGAGAGATTTATCGTCTGAAGAATTCCATTTTTGGATCAGCCAGTAATCCAGCCAATAAATAACCCTGTCTGTGTTATGTCTGCTTAAGCTTTGGAAGTAAGCTTTGGAAGTGAAGTTTCTTCCTTGCAACAGACAGCTATATATATATATATTTATTTATTTATTTATTTATTTATTTATTTATTTATTTAAAGTCACAACCCCTGGTATGCCCAAATATGGGAGGAAGGTCACACTTCCATTCTCTGTCCTTCGGCTCGTCACAAGAGACCATCCAGACAGAAACCCAATATTTTTTACTGTTGCCTTTTTGTTACATTTGTTATATTTGTGCTGATAAATAAATAAAGGGAGACTAATAGATCTATACTAGTCTCCCTTTATTTATTTATCAGCACAAATATAACTATATATATATGTATGTATGTATGTGTGTGTGTGTATGTATGTATGTATGTATGTATGTATGTATGTATTATGTATATGTATATGTATATATATATATTTCTTTTACAACCCCAGTATGCCCAAATATGGGAGGAAGATCACTACTTCCATTCTCTGTCCATTGGCTCGTCACAAGAGACCATCCAGGCAGAAACCCAATATTTTTACTGTTGCCTTTTTGTTACATATTGTTGTATTTGTGCTGAGACTAGTATAGATCTATTTCAAGCTATTTAGCTCTCATCAGCTAGCCATACCCTTACTGGGATTTGAACCTGGGCTATATTACATACTAGGCAGAGATCTTAGCCATTAGGCCACAGGCTCTTATCTGTTATCAGCGAAGCCAGGGTGAAAGGTATCTATTAGATTTTTTTCTTTTACAACCCCTGGTATGCCCAAATATGGGAGGAAATTCACTACTTCCATTCTCTGTCCTTCGGCTCATCACAAGAGACCATCCAGGCAGAAACCCAATATTTTTACTGTTGCCTTTTTGTTATATATATATAAATGTGTGTGTGTGTATGTATGTTCCAGCATAACTCTGGAACGCCTCGAGCAATTTCAATCAAACTTTGCACGCAGATGTCTTACCCTCTGGAGAAAAATACTATGGGGTTAAGATGCCCCTAACATCCCTCGGGGTGTGTGTTCTGTTAAGATGCAGCCTGTTGTGTCTGAAAATGGATTCTACTGTACTGCCGTAAAATGGCTTCTACTGTACAGCGCAGTGGAGTTGCCATGTTAACGGCTTCACAGTTCTCCACAAGGGGGCTCCCTCTGGTAAGGGGGAAATTCCAACATTAGAAATTATGTTTGGTCCGGACATTCCCCCCCCCATAAATAAATACCCAGGCAACGCCGGATTATCAGCTATTTATCAGTTATTTTTTTAAAAGCAGATTAATTAGAAAGACCTAAAAGATAGATAGATAGATAGATAGATAGATAGATAGATAGATAGATAGATAGATAGATAGATAGATGATAGATAGATAGATAGATAGATAGATAGATAGATAGATAGATAGATAGATAGATAGATACTCTGCGTAGGAAGAGAGAAATAAAAGTTGCAATAGGAGTTAGCGAGCTGATGTTTACTTATTCTCTTTTCACCCAAAAGGCTGCCTCTTAAATATCAACCAGTTCAATTTATTGATACGTTACCCAGGCGGTCCTCGACTTACGACCACCAACGAGCCCAGTTGAGGCCTTCCGAGAAGCAGGAGGGAAGCCAGATTTATTTAACGGCCGCACCATTCCCTTAAGAGCTGCAGTGGTTCGCTTAACGGGGCAAACCTCAGAACTGCCTTATTTAGCAACAGAAATTTGGAGCTCCATTGCGGTCGTAAGTCGAGGAGTACCCGCATATCCTTTCATTCTGAACTTGAACAGGTCTCGTCAGGGAGGCCTCCGTTTCTTGATCTTTCTCCGCTTTGATGTTGGGAAGTCCCGAACCGCAAAAGAACACGGCAGAAACGGGGCAGCTTAGCAACCTGGAACCAGATGCAATGTGAATTTTTTAATTTTGGAAAGCCATTTTTTTTTCTATTAGCAGCTGACTCTGTTTCTCTTCCATTTTGCTGCAGTGAAGAGCCCCCCCCCCCTTTTCTTCTCCTCTCCTCCTCTTCCTCCCCATGCAAACTGTTTCAGGTGTCCCGCTCCTTTTCAGATTCTCAAAGATGGCGGGCTGCTGTCGCTCATTCTTACTCGGCTAACGAACTATTTTGTCTTCGCCAAAAGGTGAGTTTGCCTTTTAGGGTGTTAAAAAGATTTTGGCCCTTTTAGAACAGCGTTTTTCAAATTTGGCCACTTGAAGATCCCTGAATTCCTGAGCCAGCTGGGGAATTCTGGGAATTGAGGTCTTTAACCCATCTTAAAGCAGGCTGGCCGAAGAATTCTGGGAGTTGGAGTCCACCCATCTTAAAGCATGCTGGCTGGGGAATTCTGGGAGTTGAGGTCCACCCATCTTAAAGCATGCTGGCTGGGGAATTCTGGGAGTTGAAGTCCATCCATCTTAAAGCATGCTGGCTGGGGGATTCTGGGAATTGGAGTCCACCTCTCTTAAAGCATGCTGGCTGGAGAATTCTGGGAGTTGGAGTCCACCAATCTTAAAGCATGCTGCCTGGGGGATTCTGGGAGTTGAAGTCCACCCATCTTAAAGCATGCTGGCTGGAGAATTCTGGGAGTTGAAGTCCACCCATCTTAAAGCATGCCGGCTAGGGAATTCTGGGAGTTGAAGTCCATCCATCTTAAAGCATTTGGATGGGCGATTCTAGGATTTGAAGTCTACATGTCATCAAGTGTCTTAAGTTTGAGGATTACTGTTCTAGAATAAGACTCGTCAAATAATCTTCCTACAGCCCTAAAAATCAGATTATATTTAAGCCATTTGAATTGCAGAACTGCTCATCAGGAGTATTGGGGGGAGGGGGGCTTGTGCTGTGTGAATCCTGCAGTGCTAATCCATCTCGTCTTGAATCCCTCCAGCCTGGCCGAGGTCTTCGGCCCGCACACCCAGCCTTCGGAGGCCGAATTGTGGGACATGTGGACGGCCCTGCGAACAAACGACGGAAACCTTGTGGTGGACAGGTAGGATGTTAAATCCCCCAAATGCAGTACAGGTTTAGTCCTCGACCTACGACCATCATTGAGCCTGCCAATTACGGCCGTGAGACATGATGGCTTTAATGGGTCATCCCACAACCAGATCCATTTTTCTGATATTTTTTTTTTGTGGGGGTCGTTAAACAAATGTCAGAGTTTCCTACCTAAGCAGAGGGTTGGACTAGAAGACCTCCAAGGTCCCTTTTAACTCTGTTTATTCTTTTCTATTCTACCCTATATTCTAATTCTATTCTATATTCTTGTTCTGTTCTGTTATACTCTACATTCTAATTCTATTCCATTCCATTCCTACTCTACTCTATATTCTAATTCTATTCTATATTCTATTCTATTTCTACTCTACTTTACATTCTAATTCTAATTCTATTCTATTCCATTCCAACTCTACATTCTAATTCTATTGTATATTCTATTCTATATTCTGTTCTATTCTATTTCTACTCTACTTTCTAATTCTATTCCATTCCTACACTATATTCTAATTCTCTTCTATATTCTATTCTATTTCTACTCTACTTTACATTCTAATTCTATTCTATTCCATTCCAACTCTACATTCTCATTCTATTGTATATTCTATTCTATTCTATTTCTACTCTACTCTATATTCTAATTCTATTCTATATTCTATTCTATTTCTACTCTACTTTCTAATTCTAATTCTATTCCATTCCATTCCTACTCTACTCTACATTCTAATTCTATTCTATTCCATTCCAACTCTACTCTACATTCTAATTCTATTCTATATTCTATTCTATTCTATATTCTATTCTATTTCTACTCTACTTTCTAATTCTATTCTATTCCATTCCTACTCTACATTCTAATTCTATTCTATATTCTATTCTATTCTATTCCTACTGTACGTTACATTCTAATTCTATTCTATTCCATTCCTACACTACATTCTGATTCTAATTCTATTCTATTCTATTCCATCCCATCCTATTCTATGCCATGCCATTCCATTCCTACTCTACTCTATATTCTAATTCTATTCTACTTTCTTGTTCTGTTCTACTCTACTCTACATTTTAATTCTATTCTCTAATTCTATTCCGTTCCATTGTATTCTATTATTATTTTTTAGGTGTGCAGAATAAAGGTTACTGGTTTTGGGGGGAAATGTAAGGTGCATGGCTGGCTGGGGAATTATGGGAGTTGAAGTTCCTAAGTCTTAAAATTGCCAAGGTTGGAAGACTCCTGTTAGAGTCGGATCTCCTGCTCAAGCAGGAGGCTGGACTAGAAGCCCTCTGAGGTCCCTTCCCACTCCGTTACCCTGGGAATTTTTCACCCCTTAAATTCTGCTTTGCAGCCTTTTACACTACATCACCCAGCGGAAGCAACACCGAGACCGATGGGTCGGAGCACTGCAATCCACCTCCGTTCCCTGTGAGTAGGACCGGCTCCTCGGACCTGTGACGGGCTTCGTAAGAACGGGGGAGAAACGTAGGACATTTGTTTTCATTTGGGTCTTAGCGCCAACGTGTCGCCCTTCCTCTCTTCCAGTGCATCTGATTTATGGACCATTGGATCCGGTCAACCCTCATCCGGAATTTCTCCCGCTTTACAAGTAAGCTGGGGGGGGGGAGAAGGGGGGGCAGAAGGTCTCACCGTCACATTTCAAGGACTCACAAAACAAAAACGGTACTCCCCCACTTTTCTTGATCTGAAGAGAAACTCCATCCTTTTATGTCGGTGTAGGGACGTGAGGGCGAACTTAGGTGGCACGCAAGCCCTCGTCAAGCTCAGCTCCACCGCGCATGCGCACGCGCCTCCCATCATCCAGATGATTTTCTGTGCCGCCCATGCGGGAGACATGTGTGCATGCACGGCGGGAAGTCACGCCTGCATGCGTGGGGAGTGGCGCCCCTTCGGCCTGTTTTTGGGCCCAGGAGGCTGCAGGGAGGTCTGCTAGGGCACAGGCGGGAGTGGGGGTGCCGTGCGAATGGCATTATGGGTGTGGGGACGCCCGTCCGAACTCTCATGCACATGTGCGCTGTCAGACACGCGAGTGCTTTCAGCAAGCGAGGACAAGAAAGTTAGCCACCCCTAGTATAGAGTCTCCTTCTTGAGCCAGGGGCTGGACTAGAAGACCTCCAGGGACCCTTCCAATGGTATTACCTTACGTTCTACGAACATCAGGGGCTAAAGGCATTGTGCAAATCCTTCCATAAAATGATTCCTCCATATAAGAATCAAGAAGCACCCTTATAATAGTTATAAACTGTCATATTTTTTTTTTTTATACCCTGGAATGGGGATGCCTGTCTTTGCGAAACCTCTGAAGGTCCCCTGTTATATAGGCAGTCCTTGACTTATGACCGGCTGCTCAGCGAAGCTACGACCTACTTGAAAAAGGGTTACTTACGGCAAAATAAATGCATATATTAATATAATAATATAATAACATATTATACTGTAGTATAATGTATAGTATAATATAATACAGTTTAGTTAGTATAATATTATAATATAATAATACAATAACATAATATATTATACTGTAGTATAATATATAGTATAGTATAGTATTTTATAATATATACTATAATATAATATACTGTAGTATAATGTATAATGTATAGTATGGTATAGTTAGTATATTATAACATAATATAATATAATATCATACTGTAGTATAATGTATAGTATAGTTAGTATATTATAATATAATATATAATATAATATACTGTAGTATAATGTATAGTATAATATAGTATAGTTTAGTTAGTATAATATTATAATATAATAATACAATAACATAACATATTATACTGTAGTATAATGTATAGTATAGTATAAGTATATTATAATATAATATATATACTGTAGTATAATGTATAGTAGTGTAATATAACATAATATAATATACTGTAGTATAATGTATAGTATAGTTAGTATATTATAATATATAATATAATATACTGTAGTATAATGTATAGTATAGTGTAATGTAATATAATATAATGTAGTATAATATATAATGAATGTATAGTATAGTACAGTTAGTATATTATAATACAATAACATAACAATATAATATAATATACTGTAGTATAATGTATAGTATAGTTTAGTTAGTATAATATTATATTATAATGTAATGTAATATAATACAATAATATAACATAATATACTCTAGTATAATGTATAGTTTAGTTAGTATAATATTATAATATAATATAATATAATGCAACATAAAATGGGTGAGATTGCTGCATTTATGGCTGTTTGGAAGGAGTTGTGTGAGTGAGCTTTACGACAGTTTTGCAAGGAGAAAAAAACCAGGATTTACTTGTATTTAGTGACTGTGGTGTTTACCCCTTATGATGGTTGCGTTTGCTTAACAAACGCTGTAAAAAATGCACAACTGGCTCGGTCACGTGATTGACCTATTTTACAACCGTGTTACGACTTCCAGTTGCATTACAGTCATAATTCGAGGACCAGGTATAGAAGCTTTTTCCAAAAGGCAACTGGACTTTTTTTTTCCTTGAAGAGGTTTCGCTTTCTCCTTCAAGAAGCTTCTTCAGTTCTGAAGAACAGCTGGATGGCGGAGGAATTCTGGGAGTTGAAGTCCACAAGTCTTAAAAGTTTAGGGACCCTCCCCGTGTAAATGGCCCTCACAATAGCAATAGCAATAGCAGTAGACTTATATACCGCTTCATAGGGCTTTCAGCCCTCTCTAAGCGGTTTACAGAGAGTCCCCCTCGTCCCCATGCACCTTGGAGGTAGCACCCAAGAACCTCTGCTGTTGTTGTTTTTTTGACAGACAGATGCTTCCCACGTCGACAGTGACGGTGCTGGATGACCACATCAGCCATTATCCACAGCTGGAGGAGCCTCAGGGTTTTCTGAACGCCTACTTAAACTTCATCAACTCCTTCTGAGCCACAAAGACGATGGACAGAAACCATTCCTGCTCTTCCGAGGACAATTTTGCACTCTGGAGCAACAGGAGAGGCGTGGGAAGAGCGGATGGAAACTCCGGACGGCGGTGAACCAGTCTTTCATGCAATCTCTGCGTCGGCGAGTAAATTGACAGAATCTTACCCGACGGATTGGTGGGGACGGTGGTGGAGGGGTCTGAAGCAGTTTGGCGGGAGGCACCCCCCCCCCCGGCCATTCCCCCCAAAATCCTGCCTCTGGAGGATGCGGGGAGAGAAAGTCCAGGGGAATAAGCGAGCAGAAATGAGAACGGCCCATCAGGATCGGGATGATAACCGTACGGGTAGTCCTGGACTTACGAACGGTTCGTTTAGTGACTGTCTGAAGTTACAACTGCGCTGAAAAAAAGGGAACTTTGAGCGTTTTTCACACTTATGACCGCCGTGGCATCCCCGTGGTTAGGGGATCGAACTTCGGATGCTTGGTACCGGACTTGTATTTAAGACGGTTGAAGTGTCTCGGATCATGTGGTCATTTTTGGGACTCGACTGCTTTGAAACGCATCGAATTTGGTCCTCAGCGCATTTTGACACAAAAGGTTTGCCCCAGGGACTCATCGCTTGGCACTCCGTGCACAAGCTTCAGGAAGTCCTCAACTTATGACCACAGAGCCCCAAATATCTTGCCGCTGAGTGAGACATTTGTAAAGCGCTCTTGGCCACCGTTACACGACTTTTCTCGCCGCCGTTGTGTAGTGAATCTCCACGGTTGTTAAGTGAGTCACCCAGTTGTTAAGTGAATCCGGCTTCCCCTTTGGCTTGCCGGAAGGTTGCAAAAGGGGATCGCGTGAACCCAGGATGCTGCAACCATCATAAGTATGAGTCAGTTGCCAAACGACCGAAGTTTGATCATGGGGATTCTGGAATGGAGAGAAGCGTGGAAAATATGTGGGTTTTTTTTCCTGTACTGTTGTAATTTTGAACGGTCGCTAAATGAAGCATTGTAAGTTGATGGCTGCCTTGTGGCATCCTTGATAAACTTAGTTTTCTGTCTCGTTTCCTTTTTGGTCCGTCTAAATTATAAATTTGTATTATACAAAGCCGGCTCCCTATTTATAACCTTGGATCGTATAAAAGTGGATTATTTTCCCTGCTGCCTTTTTAAACACCCCCAATTACAGGTAGTCCTCATCTTACGACCACAACTGAGCCCAATATTTCTGTTGCAAAACGAGACACCCGTTGAGTGAGTTTTGGCCTGTTTTTACGACCTTCCTGGCCGCAGTCGTTAAGTGAATCACTGCAGTTGTTGGAGGTTAGTCACACGGTTGTTAAGGGAATCTGCCTTCCCCACTGACTTTGCTTTTCAGAAGGTCGCAAAAGAGGAATACGTCGCACACACACACAAACACACGTCATAAACAGTAGTCAGTTGCCGAGTGGCTGAATTTTGATTTCATGCTGTCGTGAGTGAGAAATGGTCGTAAGTCACTGTTTTCAGTCCCATCGTAACTTAACGGTCACTAAATGAGCTACAGGTAATCCTCAACCTACGACCACAGTGGACCCTAAAATTTATGTTGCTAAACGAGACACTTGTTAAGTGAGTTTTGCCCCGACTTTTCTTGCCACATTTCTTAAGCGAATCACTGCAGTTATTAAATGAGTAACCCGGTTGTTAAGTGAATCTGGCTTCTCCCCCATGGACTATGCTCGTCGGGAGGGCACAAAAGGGGGTCCCTTAACTCCCTCAACTGTCATAAATAGGAGTCACATCACCACGGGCATGCCGAAACAGTCGTAAGGGTGGAAAATGGGCCCAAAGCCACGTTTTTCAGTGCCGTTATAACTTCAAATGGTCACTAAGCGAAACATAAGTTGAGGACTCCCTGTATCGCAAGTTGCTTTTGTCCTAAGTCGAAACGCCTCAAGGACTTTCCTGGTGGTGGAAAAAGTTGCTTTTGGCCCATCATTTTTTTTTTTTACTTTAGCCACTTTTAAGAGTTTTAACTTTTAACTTTCAATTCCCAGAATTCCCCAGCCAGCTAGACTTAAAGCCTATTTTCAATGGTGAAAAGAGTCAGGTTCTACATTTAGGCAAGAAAGACGAAATGCACAGGTCCAGTATAGGTGGTGCCTTGCTCAACAGTAGTAACTGTGAAAAGGGATCTTGGAGTCCTAGTGGACAACCATTTAAATAGGAGCCAGCTGTGCGCAGCAGCTGCCAAAAAAGCCAACACAGTTCTAGGCTGCATCAACAGAGGGAGAGAATCAAGATCACGTGAAGGGTTGATGCCACTTTATAAGGCCTTGGGAAGGCCACACTTGGAATATTTGCATCCAGTTTTGGTCTCCATGATGTAGAAAAGATGTGGAGACTCTAGAAAGAGTGCAGAGAAGAGCAACAAAGAGGATTAGGGGACAGGAGGCTAAAGCATATGAAGAACGGTTGCAGGAACTGGGTATGTCTGGTTTAATGAAAAGAAGGACCAGGGGAGACATGATAGCAGTCTTCCAATATCTCAGGGGCTGCCCCAAAGAAGAGGGAGTCAAACTATTCTCCTAGGCACCTGAGGGCAGAAGAAGAAGCAATGGGTGGAAACTAATCAAGGAGAGAAGCAACTTAGAAAGGAGGAGAAATTTCCTGACAGTGAGAACAATTAATCAGTGGAACAGAAGTTGCCTCCAGAAGTTGTGGATGCCCCAACACTGGAAGTCTTTAAGAAGATGCTGGATAGCCCATTTGTCTGAAACTGTATAGGGTTTCCTGCCTAAGCAGGGGGTTGGACTAGAAGACCTCCAAGGTCCCTTCCAACTCTGCTATTGTATTGTATTTTAAAGCTGAGAAACATGGATCTATCCCGAGTGCGTTTTATCATTTATAACCAGTGGAAACATCTGGAAGTGCTGAAAACAGCCCATTTATTGGCGGCCAATAAAAATCCAATCAACGAACCGCTCTTTAAAAAAAAAAAAAAAAAAAAAAAAAAAAAAAAAAAAAGGTTAACCCCCCCCCCCCACCTCCAATCTAATCTTACCCACAAAGGCAATAATTTATAACCGAAACGAAGTTTTTGCCTTGCAGGGGTGGGTGGGGGGGGAATGGAAAAAGGAACGCCAAAATTCCATGAAAGACAAATAACAGTCGAAGGGATTCGCACGAGGAACCGAAGGAACGCACCGCCCCAGATCCGGGTTGCGCCTTGCCCGGCGGAAGAGGAGTCGGGAACGGGGCAGCATCGGGGTTACGAGCGTTAGCCGACGGAAGCCAGGATGACGTCCACGGGGGTTTCTACGATGCTCCGGACAGTCACTTGCATCGTCACACCGTCGCCAAGAGCGAGTCGGGCTCTGACCAGGACATCTAAGCCGCCTCTGAACATCCCTGGGGATTGGGGAGGAGGAAATCAAAGAAGGTAGGCCAGGATTGAAGATTTCAGCAGAATAGCAATAGCAATAGCAGTTAGACTTATATACCGCTTCATAGGGCTTTCAGCCCTCTCTAAGCGGTTTACAGAGTCAGCATATCGCCCCCAACAATCCGGGTCCTTGTTTCACCCACCTTGGAAGGATGGAAGGCTGAGTCAACCCTGAGCCGGTGGGATTTGAACAGCCGAACTGCAGAACTGCAGTCAGCTGAAGTGGCCTGCTGTACTGCACCCTAACCACTGTGCCACCTCGGCCCTCTCCAAGAAACGAGAGGATGCTATCTTAGGGCCTTCCGCCATCTTCTTTGAACGACCCCATAATCCCTTTGGGTGGCGTCTGGGTAACTGAATGTAGCTGAGTGGCCAGTTGCCCTTCCCTGTCGCCAATGTGGAGTTTTGTTCAGCAGATATATTCTCACTGTGCCCAGAGAGAGAGAAATATCTGCCTCCGCCTGGGATCAAACCCACAGCCCCCTGATTGCGAGGCGAGAGCTCCATGGCTAGGCCACCGCACCCCTCTGTTTTAGGACCTCTCACGGCCTTCCCAAAGCGATCGATCAATCATCAATCAATCAATCGGTTGGAGGTTATAGTGCTAAAGGTGCAGGTCGAGAAACCAGGAGATTGAGTTCTAGTTCTGCCTTAGGTGTGAAAGCCAGCTGAGTGATGTTTCTGCCAATCACCAGCACAGGGTGAGTTCTAGTCCCGCCTTAGGCATGAAAGACAAGTGAGTAACTTCGGGCCAATCACCAGGAGATAGTAAGTTCTAGTCCTGCCTCAGCCACGAAAGCCAAATGGGTGACTTTGGGCCAATCACCGGGAGACGGTGAGTTCTAGTCCTGCCTCAGCCATTAAAGCCAGATGGGTGACTTTGGGCCAATCACCAGGAGACGGTGAGTTCTAGTCCCGTCTCAGCCAAGAAAGCCAGATGGGTGACTTTAGGCCAATCACCGGGAGACAGTGAGTTCTAGTCCCGCCTCAGCCATGAAAGCCAAATGGGTGACTTTGGGCCAATCACCGGGAGACGGTGAGTTCTAGTCCCGCCTCAGCCATGAAAGCCAGATGGGGGACTTTGGGCCAATCACCGGGAGACGGTGAGTTCTAGTCCCGCCTCAGCCACGAAAGCCAAATGGGTGACTTTGGGCCAATCACCGGGAGACGGTGAGTTCTAGTCCCGCCTCAGCCACGAAAGCCAAATGGGTGACTTTGGGCAATCACCGGGAGACGGTGAGTTCTAGTCCCGCCTCAGCCACGAAAGCCAGATGCGTGACTTTGGGCCAATCACCGGGAGACGGTGAGTTCTAGTCCCGCCTCAGCCATGAAAGCCAGATGGGTGACTTTGGGCCAATCACCGGAGACAGTGAGTTCTAGTCCTGCCTTTAACCGATGGGACCACTCTAATCGCGAACAACGAAGCCCCCCAAATTCACCCAAGATTGGCCTGGGCTCTCCTTCCTGAGCCAAAGTGGTGCGTTTGTGTGTGTTTTCTGCGTGAAGGTGCAAACGCTTTCACTGGGAACCCTGACCAATAGCTGCCGGGAGCTTCGGCACACGCACCTACCTAATTCCCCATGGGTTCGTACCTGCCAGGTAGAGGGTGTGGGAATTCTTGTTCTTGGGCACTTTATCCGATCTCTCGCAAGGCTGCATGCCAAGGAACTTCACAATGTTTTTCACAGCTTCTACATTTCGGGGAAAAAAAACCATCAACAGCCAGGGTTAGCCCTCCACGGGCCCACACTTCAGCACACGGGGATTCAGAGCCTTCTGGCAAAAACAACAGGCTCCCTTAATGACTGGGGTGTCTGCTTAACAACCACCGTTAAAAAAAAGGTCGTAAAATCGGGCTCAATCACATGGTGACTCACTTTAGGACCGTCACCACCCACGACCATAATTAAGGGTGCTCAGCTATGGTCGTAACTCAAGAACAGAAGTTGCGGGAGCTTCATCCCTGGAGGCTTTGGACTGCCCTCTGTCAGAAAGGGTATAGGGTCTCCTGCTTGGGCGGGGGGTTCGACTAGATGACCTACAGGGTCCCTTCCAGCTGTGTTAAAAAAATCTACCTTTATTTGAAGACAAGAGAAGCACATTGCAAGCAGGTCTTTTATGGCAATTTGGAGATGAGACTCTGTAGGACAGTGTGTCTCAGCCGGGGCAAGTTGAAAATGTATAGATCTCAACTCCCAGAATTCCCCAGCTGGCATGCTTTAAGAGGGGTGGACTTCCACTCCCAGAATTCCTCAGCCAGCATGCTTTAAGATGGGTGGACTTCAACTCCCAGAATTCCTCAATCTTTTTAAACGGGTGGACTTCAACTCCCAGAATTCCTCAATCTTTTTAAACGGGTGGACTTCCACTCCCAGAAGTCCCCAGCCAGCAGGCTTTAAGACAGGTGGACTTCAACTCCCAGAATTCCTCAACCAGCAGGCTTTAAGATGGGTGGACTTCAACTCCCAGAATTCCCCAGCTAACATGCTTTAAGATGGGTGGATTTCCACTCCCAGAATTCCCCAGCCAACATGCTTTAAGATGGGTGGATTTCCACTCCCAGAATTCCCCAGCCAGCATGCTTTAAGATGGGTGGACTTCAACTCCCAGAATTCCCCAGCTGGCATGCTTTAAGATGGGTGGACTCCAACTCCCAGAATTCCCCAGCCGGCATGCTTTAAGATGGGTGGACTTCCGCTCCCAGAATCCCCCCAGAGCAGGAGGAGCATGGGTGTATGTGGTGCACACACACATCCTGTGCCCCATTTTTGGTCCCAGGAGGCTTCAGGGAATACTGCAAGGCCCATTACGGGGTGCAGGTGGGGGGGGGCATGGCCATGCACGAGGGGGCGGGGCACATTGCATTATAGGTGGGGGCATGCATGCGTGTGATTTCAGCACGCGGGGACAAAAAGATTAGCCATCACTGCTCCAAACTGCATTTTGGGGGGCTTAGCAGGCCTCCCTGAAGCCTCCTGAAACCAAAAAAACGCATTAGCAGCCAGAGGCTCAAAAATCAGCTGGCCGTCGACGGCCAGCTGATTTTTGAGCCTCGGGCTGCTAATGCGTTTTTGGTTTCAGGAGGCTTCAGGGAGGCCTGCTAAGCCCCAAATGGGGCGCAAGGAAAGAGAGTTGGGAGCACATCCATGCGCACACATGGGCAAAAAGCTTAGCCGTCTCCGTAGGCTAGGTGATCTTCCCCCAAACCCACTTTCTGGTTGGAAACAGCCGCCGTTTCTCTCACCATCCAGGCTTTTAATGTGCTGAGTGCGAAAGTCTCCTCCTTCTCGTAGTCGTCGCCCACTTCCTCCCAGGCGCCGCGAAGTTCGGCTTCAGGATCCTCTGGATGTGGTCGGAGAGAGTCAGCTCCAGGTCCTCCAGCTGCGGGAGGGAAACCCAGGAAGAATCGCAGGTGGTCCTCGGGCTGACGACCACGACGGAGCCCCACGCTTCCACCGCTGAGGCGGTTGTGTTGAGGGAGGTTTGCCCCAAGTTGTGACCTTTTGGCCAGTTGTTAAGCGAAAGTGGAGTTGTTATGTGGGTCACTGCAGTTGTTAAGTGAGCCACATGGTTGTTAAGTGAATCAGTGCAACCGTCGTTGCCTAAAGTTGGGACAAGCGTGCAAATTTTGATCACGTGATTGTGGGGGAGGTTGCAACCGTCGTAAGTGTGAAAACATGGTCATAAGTCACTTTTTCCAGTGCCATGTGATCAAAATTCAGATGCTGGTCTGACTCACATTTATGACAGCCGATACATACTTACGACTGTTGCCATGCCCCCGTGTCCCACGATCCCCTTTTATGACCTTCTGACAAGTCAACGGGGAACCTGACTCACTTAACAACCGTGTGACTAATTTAACAACCTGCGGCGATTCACTTAACAAACGTGGCTAGAAAAGTCGTAAGCGGGGCCAAGGGCACGGAACAAAATTTCTCGCTTAGCAACATAAATTTCGGGCTCAGTCGTAAGTTGAGGACTTCCCCGCATGACGGATTTAAAAAAAATTCTAATTCCCATCGTGGGTCCTAATCCGAGGACCTCCCATAAAGAGGAAGATCTGTCGGGGGGGATGTAAGAAAGTGAAGATGGCGGCTGCCATCGCGCGAGCCAAACCCTGCCCCAAAGGACCGCAAACGCCCCGGCTCTTACCACGTATTCGTCCTCGTAACCGTCGGCCTCCGGCACACCAGTGTTGGGGTCACAATCTCGAACTGTGAACTTCATCGTGCAGCTAAACGTGCAGGCCACTAGGGGGGCGAGAGAGAGAAACAAGGCTCAAAGGATAATTTATTAACCCACCGGTCCTTTTTAAAAAAACCAATCAGCTACAGGCTGTCCTTGACTTACGACCACAATCGCGGCCTACCATTCCGTGGCTAAGTGAGACATTTCTTAAGTGAGCTTTGCCCCGTTTTACGACTTTTCCTACCCCGTTTGTTAAGGGAATCGCTGCCTTTGCGAAATTAGTAAGTGAATCTGGATTCCTAACGGACTTGGCTTGTTGGAAGGTGGCAACAGGAAGGCACGGCAAACCGTCATAAATATGGGTCAGTTGCCAAGGGTGTTGGTCATGTGACCGGGGGGAGGCCGGAAGCGGTCATAAGTGTGAAAAACTGTCCCAAGTCACTTTTTCCAGTGAAGTCGTAATTTCGAATAGTCACTCAATGAACTGTTGTAAGTCGAGGGCCAACTGTAAATGGGCTGTTTTCAGCACTTCCAGGTGTTTCCCACTGGTTATGAATGATAAAACGCACTCGGGATAGATCCATGTTTCTCAGCTTTAAATACAATACAATACAATAGCAGAGTTGGAAGGGACCTTGGAGGTCTTCTAGTCCAACCCCTGCCTAGGCAGGAAACCCTACACCGTTCAGACAAGTGGCTATCCAACATCTCCTTAAAGACTTCCAGGGTTGGGGCATTCACAACTTCTGGAGGCACTTCTGTTCCACTGGTTAATTGTTCTCACTGTCAGGAAATTTTCTCCTCCGTTCTAAGTTGCTTCTCTCCTTGATTAGTTTCCACCCATTGCTTCTTGTTCTACCCTCAGGTGCCTTGGAGAATGCCTCCCACCCTTGCTCCTTCCTTCTTCCTTCCTTCCTTCCTTCCATCCATCCATCCATCCATCCATCCATAGAATAAAATAGAATAGAATAACAGAGTTGAAGGGAACCTTGGAGGTCTTCTAGTCCAACCCCCTGCCTAGGCAGGAAACCTTATACCGTTCCAGACAATTACTATCCAACATCTTCTTAAAGGCTTCCAGTGTTGGGGCATTCACAACTTCTGAAGGCAATTCTGTTCCACTGATTAATTGTTCTCACTGTCAGGGAAATTTCTCCTCAGTTCTAAGTTGCTTCTCTCCTTGATTAGTTTCCACCCATTGCTTCTTGTTCTGCCCTCAGGTGCCCTGGAAAATAGTTTGACTCCCTCTTCTTTGTGGCAAGGAGCAGATTCACAGAGAATTAATAAAAGGGGGTTTTGTCAGGACAAGGAGTTTGCTTCCTGCTCTTGGGAAGCCTCGGTCAGACAGGCAGTACCTGCGGTGGCATCGTCCAGAGGCAGGCGCCCAAGGTGTAGCACATGCCCGCTGGTTGTACTAAAGGCTGGGTGCCGGGATGCAGCGGAGAACTTCGTAAGCTTCCGAAGGCTCCATCTGAACCGTCACTTTTTCCAAAAGCTGGTCGTTCAGGGTGTTGGTGCAATCGAACTAAAAAAAAAGGGGGGGTGGGAAAGAGAGCGCCTGGTTGGGATTTCTTAGCATTCCTTTGTTCCAGAACTTGGCTAAGCAGCGTAACACTTTGAAGAAACAAGAAATCTCAGGTTAAATCCAGGTGAGGTGGGTGGGTTTACAAACGCCAAAAGGGAACCGCTAAGAATATTTTGTAGCTCAAAGTTGAAATGAGGGCCTTTGGTGCTCTCTGATCTGGGTTGCTTCGCTGAAGGACGTTTCATGACCCAAGTAGGGAACATCAGTCAAGGTTAGAAGGGAGTGGAGAGCAGGAGGAGGAGGAGGAAAAGGATAGTGGGTTTCCTTGGTGCTCTCTGAACTTGGTGGTTTTCTTTCAGATGTTTCATAACCTAACTAGGGAGCATCATCAGTGCTACATGAGACTGGGGTTTCTGGAGAGAGGAGGAGGAGGGAGGGGAGGAGGAGGAGAGGAGGAGGAGGAGGAGGAGGAAAAGGACTGGGTTCCTTGGTGCTCTCTGAACGTGGTGGTTTTCTTGCAGCCGTTTCATGACCCAACTAGGGAACATCATCAAGGTTAGAAGGGAATGGAGAGGAGAGGAGGAAAAGGATAGTGGGTTCCTTGGTGCTCTCTGAACTTGGTGGTTTTCTTGCAGACGTTTCATAACCTACTAGGGAACATCATCAGTGCTACATAAGACGGGGGTTTCTGAGGAGGAGGAGGAGGACGACGACGACAGTGGGTTCCTTGGTGCTTGTTTTCTTACAGACATCTCATGACCCAGCTAGGTCACATCATCAGTGGAGGGGAGTGGGGTTTGCAGAGGGAGGAGGACGGGGAAGGGAGGGGGAATGAAGGGAAAGGGAGGAGTAAGAAGATAAGAAGCGTGGGCCCTTGCTACTCTCTGAGGCTTGGTTATTTTCTTGCAGACGTTTCATAACCCAGCTGGGGAACGTCATCAGTGCTAGAAGGGAGGGAAGTTGTGAGGAGGGAAGACTGTGGGGTCCTTGGCTCCCTGAACTTGGTGGTTTTCTTGCAGATGTTTCGTGATCCAAGGGTAATATCATCAGTGCTAGGAGCGAGGGTTGTGGGAGGAGGAGGACTGAGGGGCCTTGAGACGCTCTGAGCTGGGTTGTCTTCTTGCAGACGTCTCATTACCAACTAGGTAATATCCTCAGTGTTCCCAAGCAAAAGGCCCGAAGCAATGCTATGATTTAAATCTTAAGTCTTGGAGGGTCCCTGGCCACAAAAGGCATTCAAAGGGTCCGTTGCTGTAGAAACGTTTCGAGAACCACTGATGTTAAATCATGACCGCACTGATGACGTTCCCTAGTTGGGTCACGAAACGTCTGCAAGAAAACCCTGGGGAATTCTGGGAGTTGAAGTCCGCAGGTGTTAAATCGGACAGTGCTGGACACCGTGCTCTAGGACAGTGTTTCTCAACCTTGGCAACTTGAAGATGTCCAGACTTCAACTCCCAGAATTCCCCAGCAGTGGTTAGGACAGTGTTTCTCAACCTTGTCAACTTGAAGATGTCCGGACTTCAACTCCCAGAATTCCCCAGCCAGCATTCGCTGGCTGGGGTATTCTGGAGTTGAAATCCGGACATCTTCAAATTGCCAAGGTTGAGAAACACTGCTCTAGGAAGAGGCGACAATGAAGATAGGAACACAACTCAATGCGCTTCAAGCCTTCCTAATTCATTTACTCTGCCTCATTTTTGCTTTTTTTTGAGAATCCCCCCTCATCCCCCCCATCCAACCCCCTTACCTGGAAGACGACGTGATTGGAGAAGACGTGCTTAATGCAACGGACGAAATACTCGGTCTCTGCCTCCGTCAACTGCACGGCCTCCGAGGACTTGAAAAGCGGGCCCAGGGTCTTGAATTCAGGGATGGCAGCCAGTTGTTCTAAGGGGGGGGGGAGAAAGGAGCTCGGGGTCAGAAGGGCAGATAAGAAAGAGGAGACGGGGAATTCTAGTCCCGCCTCAGGCATGGAAGCTGGCTGGGTGGTTTTGGCCCAATGACCAGGCGACGGGGTTCTAGTCCTGCCTTAGCCATAAAAGCCACCTGGGTGACTTTGGTCCACTCCCTCTCTCTCAACTCCACCCACCTGGCGGGGTTCCTGTTATGGGGAAAAGAGGAGAGGAAGAAGGTGGGATATATTCACCGCCTGGATTTATTTGTAAAAATCAAGGCAGGAAAAAGAAAAGGAGGGAGGGAGGAGAGAGAGAGAAACAGAAAGAAAGAAAAAATAAATAAAGAAGAAAGAAAAAAGAAAGAAAAAAGGAGGAAGAGAAGAAAAGAAAAAGAGAAAGAAAGAAGCAAGAAAGAAAGGAAAAGAAAGAGGAAAAATAAAGAAGAAAAGAAAAGAATGAAAGGCAAAAAGAAAGAAAAAAAAGAAAGAAAACAAAAGGAAGGAAGAATAGAAGAAGAAGAAAAAGAAGCAAAAATGAAGAAAAAAAAGGAAAAAAGAAAGGACAAAAAAAGAAAGAAGAAGAAAGAAGTAAAGAAGAAAAGGAAAGACAGACAGACAGAAGGAAAGAAAGGAAAAAAAGAAAGAAAGAAAAAATAAGAAGAAAGGAAAAGAGAAGAAAGGACAAAAAAGAAACAAAGGAAGGAAGGAAGGAAGAAAAAAAAAGAAGGCAAAATGAGAAAGAAAGAAGGAAAAAGAAGACAAAAAATAAGAAAAAAAGTAAAGAAGAAAGGAAAAGACCAGACAGAAATGGAAAGAAAGGAAGGAAAATAAGAAAGAAAGAAGGAAAAAATGAAAAGGAAAAAAAAAGGCAAAAAAGAAAAAAACACAATAGAGAAGAAAAAAAAAGAAAGAAGAAGAACACTGCAAAATGAAGGAAGAAGAAGGAAGGAAGGAAGAAGGAAAGGAAGGAAAAAAGAATGAAGGAAGGAAAGAAAGAAAGAACTCTTTCATCTCCATGGGGAGACATTCTGCCTGGTTCAAAGAGAGCGCTGATGAATTCTGATGGCGGAGGGGAGGAGGATGGAAATATTCTTACCCTGGAAGATATCTTGGCGTGAAGGAGCCAGTTTTTTTCTGGCTTGTTGGCTACCAGGGAAATCTCTGAAAGAGAAAATGCGGCCACCGGTGATCTTTCCGACCGGGGAGCGCCAGAGAATCACCGGTGCCCTTTGTCTGAATCGTTGGTTCTTTGGGTGGTTCCAGCATTTGTCCTGCCTGAGAAGAGGGGAGGAGGAGCACTACGCTGCCTTGGGCTTTCTGAGTAGTTTTCTTGCAGACCTCCGTGTCCCTCCTCCTCCTCCCACAAGCCCCACTCCCTTCCTGCACTGATGAGGTTACCTAGCTGGTCATGAAACGTCTGCAAGAAAACAGCCATCAGAGAGCACCAAGGACCCCACAGCCCTCCTCTTCCTCCTCCCCCTCCTCTTCTCTTCTCCTCCTCCTCCTCTCCACGAACCCCACTCCCTTCTTGCACTGATGAGGTTAACTAGCTGGGTCATGAAACGTCTGCAAGAAAACAGCCAAGCTCAGAGAGCACCAAGGACCCCACAGCCCTCCTCTTCCTCCTCCCCCTCCTCTTCTCCTCCTCCTCCTCTCCACGAACCCCACTCCCTTCTTGCACTGATGAGGTTAACTAGCTGGGTCATGAAACGTCTGCAAGAAAACAGCCAAGCTCAGAGCACCAAGGACCCCACAGCCCTCCCTCCCTTCCCTTTATTCCTTCTCCTTTCTCTTCCTTCCCTCCTCTCCACCAACCTCCTCCCTCCTAGCACTGATGAGGTTACCTAGCTGGGTCATGAGACGCTTGCAAGGACCCCACCGTCGTCCTCCTGCCCCTCCTCCCTGGAAATCTCTGCTTGGTCTTCAACTCTGCCGAAGGGACCTGCAGCTTTCAGCAGCCGCTGGGAGGGCCCCCGTGGCCCTCCTGACGAGCCCCCCAAACCCCCGCCTTAGCCTGACCGTCCCCTCATCCCCAGTACCTGCTTTCTGCTCAAGACGGGGGCAGTGGCCAGCGGCACGGACCTCATGTCAAAAGGCTTTTCGGAAGGCGCCAGCGTATACTGGTGCAAGGCTTTCTCCATGCCGGGAATGGAGACGGTGAGACCTGCCGAGACAAGAAAAGGGGCTTTTTCCTCCCAGATTCTTCAGCTTTTGGGCAACCCATCACATGTGGCAGGATGAGCCCAGCGACTGGTTACGCTTCCAACATCTGGCAGACTTCTCTCTCTACCTTTGAGCCAATCTTGCCGGTGCAAAAATGCCAGCTTATAAAACCTTTTATACAAGTTTTCTTTCTTTTTTTAAAAATAAACAACAAAGGTTTTTCTTTTAATTTTTTGTTACATATTTTAACTCCTTTTATAAACAAGTGTTGTCCGTCCCCCCCCCCCCCTTTTGCATAGTTCACTTTGCATCGTATTTCCATTTCCCATTTCAGCCGTCTTTATTTCCTTTCCACATTTTCCAGCTTAACTTCAATTTCTTCTTAGTGTATAAAACAACGTCGTTGCAGGGGGTTGGACTAGAAGACCTCCAAGGTCCCTTCCGATCCCTCTGTTATCCTGACCCCTACCATTAAAGATGTAGGCCGCATTGAGAGTCAGCTGTCTCTGCTGCAGGACGTTCAGATAGAAAGTGGCTCGGTCTCGACTTCATCATCACTGTCCATCACACCCTGCGAAGAGGAGGAGGAGGAGGAAGGGGAAGGAGGAGGAGGAGGAGGAAGCAAAAGAAGAACGTGAGACCAACACTGCTCAGAAGCCTCTTGGTGGACAAAAACAACCAGCCTTAAAATACACTTATAGCAGTAGACTTCGACTTATATACTGCTTCATAGGGCTTTCAGCCCTCTCTAAGCGGTTTACAGAGTCCCCCCAGTCTGGGTCCTCATTTCACCCACCTCGGAAGGATGGAAGGCTGAGTCAACCTTGAGCCGGTGAGATTAGAACCGCTGAACTGCAGATAACAGTCAGCTGTAGTGGCCTTCAGTACTGCACCCTAACCACTGCGCCACCTCGGCTCTTATGAACTGCCAGCTTAAACACAAAGTTCACAAACACATACCTCTAACCTCTTTAGATTTTTTTTTGGTTACCCTGCCTTTATTATTTCTACAAATAACTCAAGGTGGCAGAGGTATGCTGCTGGCTGCCAGCACTTTAGCAGTTCGATCCTGACCGGCTCCAAGTTGGCTTCCATCCTACCAAAGTTCGGTAAATTGAGGATCCCGATTGGTGGTGGTAATATGCCGGCTCTGTCAACCGTTTAGAGAGGGCTGTGAAGCGGTATATAAGTCTTAAGAGGAGGAAGGGAGGCAAAGGGAGAGTGGGGGGCAGAGGGAGAAAAGGAGGGAAGGGAGAGAGGGAGGCAGGCAGGAAGGCAGACAAACGGAGAGTGAGAGCGAAAGATGGAAGGAAGGCAAAGGGAGAATGAGAGCCAGAGGGAGGAAAGAAGGGAAGGGAGGGAAAGGAGGAGAATAAAAGGCAGAGTGAAGGAAGGGAGGGAGGGAGGAGGAAGGCAGACAAATGGAGAGTGAGAGACAGAGCGAAACATGGATGGAAGGAAGGAAGGCAAAGGGAGAGTGAAAGGCAGAGGGAGGGAATGAGGGAAAAGGAGGGAGAATAAAAGGCAGAGTGAAAGAAGGGAGGGAGGGAGGAAGAAAGGAAGGCAAAGGGAGAGGGGAGGCAGAGGGAGGAAAGGAGGGAGAATAAGAGGCAGAGTGAAAGAAGGAAGGAAAGAAGGCAAAGGGAGAGTGGGAGGCAGAGGGAGAAAGAGGGAAGGGAGGGAGGGAGGAAGGCAGGCAGGAAGGACTCTGGTGGCACAGTGGTTTGACTGCAACATTGCAGGCTAATTCTGCCCGCTGCTAGGAGTTCGATCCTGACCGGCTCAAGGTTGACTCAGCCTTCTGTCCTTCTGAGATGGGTAAAATGAGGACCCAGATTGTTGGGGACACGAGAGGCCTGTAAAAGCTCTGTGAAGCGGCATATAAGTCTAAGGTCTCTTGCTGTCGCTATAGCCAACGAACTTTCGTCATCCTCTTTTCCCCCACCCTGCGAGGTGGGCTGGGCTGAGAGAGAGAGAGAGGAGACGGGCCCTCTGCCCTCTCTAAAAACCAAAATGGGGCCTTTGCCGAAATCACCCACAGGTTTTCGATCACCAAATTCAGCACAACCCCCCCAAAAGCCCAGAAGGACGAAGGCCCCCCATAGATGGTTTGAGAGTCCGTTCAAGGTATTCTTGGCCAGCCAAAAAAGAGAGAATCCGTTTGGAAGAAACTTTGATTGAGTTTGATACAGTTTTTGTGTGTTTGTGTCTGTGTGTCTGTGCAGGGCTGCACTCACCTCTGCAGGAGCACCAAAATGCTGGGCAGGAGATTCTCATTCTGAGCCCCGAACTTGGCCAGAGCGCTGACGGCCGCTGCAGGGGAAGGAAGTCAGAGGCCAAAGGTTAACGGCTTCCTTTTACCTGCTTCGTCAGGTTATTCTTAGGCCTGCAGCCATTTTTTTTTCTTGGGTCTTTGGCCTTCCACCCTTTCTATTATTCTACTGAGCATTTTTTCTATGGTGGGAAAAGGGGAGGGGGGGGATTGTACGGAGTTAGATGCCACGTAGCCATAACAACATTCTTTCTAGAAAGCCAAGGTCATCCTTTGTCTCTGCATCCAAAATGAGCCACGTGGAGACTCCGGGGAAGGGAGGGGAGGGGTGTAGAAGTGGGATTCAGGAGGTTCTGACCAGTTCTGGAGAACCGGTAGCGGAAATTTTGAGTACTTTGGTGAACCGGCAAGTAGCATCTGTGGCTGGCCGCGCCCCCATCTATTCTCTGCCTCCTGAATCCCAGCTGATCAGGAGGGAATGGGGATTTCGCAGTATCTTTCCCCTGCCACGCCCACCAAGCCACGCCCACAGAACCAGTAGTAAAAAAAATAATGAATCCCTCACCCCTGGCAGGAGGGGAGGGGCCAGCCAGGGGTGGGATTTGGAGGTTCTCCGAACCGGCCATAACGTTAAGCTATGGGTTCTCCTGAACCCGGTGAATCCGTAGCAGCCCCCCCACCCTGCTCCCCCCACCACAAACTCACCAGCTCGAACGGCTTCGTTCTCCAGCACCACTCGGTTGAAGATGAAGCGGATGTACTTGGAAGGGGTGGGGGTCCTGGGCCCCTCCTTGCCCAGCAGGTGGAGGATCTTGGTGGCCAGCACCGTGTGCTCACAGTCCTCGATGAATTCGCACAGGTGGGCCAAGCCCGTCTCTTTGCTCTCGGGGTTTTCCTCGATGATGCTGATGATGCAATCCACGATGGCCCGCTTGTACTCGAAGCCGCCCTGCGGGGGACACGCAAACACGGGTGCAGTCCTTGACTTAAGACCGCTATTGAGGCCCCCCCCCCCAAATCTCCATTGCTAAAGCGAGGCAGTTGTGGCGTGAGTTTTAAGGCCATTGTTAAGACTTTCCTTGCCAAGGTTGTCATGTGAACCGCTGTGGCTGTTAAGTTAGTCATACGGTTGTTAAGTGAATCTGCCTTCCCTGTTGACCTCAGGAGGCCGCAAAAGGGGACAGGGGGACCGTCATTAATAGGAGCCAGCGTCTGAATTTGGAGCATGTGACTGTGGGGAAGCTGCAACGGTCGTGAGGGTGGAAAATGGCCATACGTCACTTTTTTCAGTACTGTCAGCGAGCAGTCACTAAGTGAATGGTTGTAAAACAAGGACTCTCTGTAGCACAACAACTTCTTTAATGAAAAGAAGGACCAGGGGAGACAGGATAGCAGTCGTGTCCAATATCTCAGGGGTTGCCACAAAGAGGGAGTCAAGCTATTCTCCAAGGCACCCGAAGGCAAGGCAAGAAGCAATGGGTGGAAACTAATCAAGGAGAGAAGCAACTTAGAACCGAGGAGAAATTTCTTGACAGTGGGAGCAATTAACCAGTGGAACTCCTTGCCTCCAGAAGTTGTGAATGCTCAACAATGGAGGTTTTAAGAAGAGATTGGCCAACTTGAGCAGGAGGTTGGACTAGAAGACCTCCAAGGTCCCTTCCGACTCTGCCCTTACGGAATACAGAATAGCAGAGTCGGAAGGGACTTCGGAGGCTTCTAGTCCAACCCCCAGCTCGAGCGGGGGAGCCTATATCATTTCAAACAAATTAGTCTATTTCCCATCAAAATATTGGCAGCCAACCTAAGTTGTATCATCCATAGACAACCTGTACAGAGAGTCCTCGACTTACGACCATCTGCTTAGCGGCTGTTCAAAGATATGATAGACACCCACCCCCAAAGGTACTTACGACCGGTTTCTGAAGTTCTGAAGGCCGCCCCCAGAGCTCAGGTGACCAAAAACAGACACTTGGCAATCACACCTATTGGTTACCATATCCTGCCGTCCCATGGTCACAATTTAGAATCTCTTCCCCCCCCAAAAAAACTGGTGTTGGCTTCCAGGTTTCAACAAAAATGCCCAATTGCGAACAACAGATTCGCTTAACAACTGCAGAGGTTCATTTAACGACCACTGCAAAAAAACAAAACCTCTTGGGTTGGTCATGTGGGTGACCTGCTTTACGAATGTCCCGATATGACCGTGGCTCTGTTATGGTTGTATATCGAGGACTACTTTTTAAGACTTCCCTGCTCTTGAGTCTCTAGGCTTGGCAGGTTTATAGTCCTCAAGACAGGTTTGCAAAGAAACGGCCCAGGTAAGTTCCCCCAACAGGGGGCGCTGCAGGAGGGCAGATGAAGAGACCTACGTCATCGCGAAGCATGTCGGAGAGGAAGGTCATCATGACGCTGTGTTTCCGTGGGTATTTCTGGCACAGAGCACTGATGGCTTGGACGACTACCACCTGCAAGGCAAACAACCGGTACAACGTTAAGTGAGGACCGGTCAGTTGTCTGTATCGGTCAATTAAAGAGCTGATGGAGGGAGAAAGGTCATAAAGTGGGACAAACCCATCTTGATGTAGGTCATTGTGAGGGCAGCAGAATGTGACCTTTGTATGAGGGGAGGAATGTGGGTTCCACCACAAAACAGTGTTCGACTAAAGCGCGCTCGACGAAACCGCATAGCTGACGTCATCAACAGGGCAACAACAGCGCAGAGACAGAAGCACGCTGTAAACGCTAAACCTAAAATTAACCCCTAAACCTAAACCTAACCCCCTAAACCTAATCCTAAACCTAACCCTAAACCTAACCCTAATCCTAACCCTTAACCTAACCCTAAACCTAATCCTAACCCTTAACCTAACCCTAAACCTAATCCTAACCCTTAACCTAACCCAAACCTAACCCTAACCCTTAACCTAACCCTAACCCTAACCCTAACCCAACCCTTAACCTAACCCTTAACCTAACCCTAACCCTAACCCTTAACCTAACCCTAACCCTTAACCTAACCCTAAACCTAATCCTAACCCTTAACCTAACCCTAAACCTAACCCTAACCCTAACCCTTAATCTAACCCTAACCCTAACCTAACCCTAACAACCTAACCCTAACCCCTAACCTAAACTACCTAACCTAACCTACCTAACCTAACCCTAACCTAACCCTTAACCTAACCCTAACCCTAACCCTAACCCTAACCCTAACCTAACCCTAACCCTTAACCTAACCCTAAACCTAACCCTAACCTTAATCTAACCCTAAATCTAAACCTAACCCTTAACCTAACCCTAACCCTAACCCTTAACCTAACCCTAACCCTAACCCTAACCCTAACCCTTAATCTAACCCTAACCCTAATCCTAACCCTTAACCTAACCCTAACCCTAACCCTTAACCTAACCCTTAACCTAACCCTAACCCTTAACCTAACCCTAACCCTTAACCTAACCCTAACCCTAACCCTTAACCTAACCCTAACCCTAACCCTTAACCTAACCCTAAACCTAACCCTTACCTTAAGTTGAATCGGCTTGCTTTCAAAGCGCTATTTAAAGCGCCCTTCTTTCTCCGCGCTCGCTGTTGTCGCCCTGTTGACGTCAGCGACGCGGTTTAATCGGGCGCGGCTTAGTCGAGCGCGGTTTTGTCGTGCCACAGGACAGCGCACAAGAGTCCTTCTCTCAAAGCTTGGCCACTTTGCTGGACTTCAACTCCAGAATTCCCCAGGCAGACTCCCCTCCGTGCCAGTTTTTGGCCGAGAAAAGCCGGAATCCCATTCCTAAGAATCCTGGCTGGCCGAAGAGAAAAACCAGGAGCCGGTTCTTAGAAAGCTGACCTTAAACTCATCCGATATCTCGGAGACGAAGGAGGAGATCTGTTTCATGAGCCGGTCCACGCTGCTCTCGCTGCCCGTCTTCAGCAGGGTGGTGATGGCCAGCGTGGCGATGCTGCGGTTAGAATCGGTGATCAGATTTTCCAGGTCCAAATTGCAGGCCGTCACGGCGGAGGGATGCTTCATTGCCACCTGAAAGCACAACCCAGAAAAGGCTTAGAGGACAGCCGCCAATAGGAATCCTGCAGCCTGCATGAAATATAAAATGTGAAATGGAATAGAATAGAATAAAATAAAATGCAACAAAATAAATAATAAAAAACGAACTAATGATAAAATAAAGAATGGTAAAATAATAAGATGAAATGCAATAAAATATAAAATAAAGTAATAAGATATAAATACAGTATCAAATAAAAATCAAATAAAAGCAATAAAATAGTTAATGCTATGTGATGGAGCTCACCTTATTAAGGGTCCTGACCGCCGCATATCGCAGAACGGGCTTCGGGGAACTGCAGAAGAGCTGAAGCACTGAACGGAGAAGCAAAGATGTCAATTTTGAATTCTGTCGCACCAATTTTACAATGCAATAGCAGAGTTGGAAGGGACCTTGGAGGTCTTCTAGTCTAACCCCCTGGGGCCTAGGCAGGAAACCCTATACCGTTTCAGACAAATGGCTATCCAACATCTTCTTAAAGACTTCCAGTGTTGGGGCATTCACAACTTCTGGAGGCAACTTCTGTTCCACTGATTCATTGTCCACTGTCAGGAAATTTCTCCTCCTTTCTAAGTTGCTTCTCTCCTTGATTAGTTTCCACCCATTGCTTCTTGTTCTGCCCTCAGGTGCCTTGGAGAATAGTTTGACTCCCTCTTCTTTGTGGCAACCCCTGAGATATGGAAGGCTGCTATCATGTCTCCCCTAGTCCTTCTTTCATTCAACTAGACATTCCCAGTTCCTGCAACCGTTCTTCATATGTTTGAGCCTCCAGTCCCCTAATCCTCTTTCTTGCTCTTCTCTGCACTCTTTCCAGAGTCTCCGCATCTTTTCTACATCGTGGCCACCAAACTGGATGCAAATATTCCAAGTGTGGCCTTCCCAAGGCCTTATAAAGTGGTATTAACCCTTCACGTGATCTTGATTCTATCCCTCGGTTGATGCAGCTTTTCTGGCAGCCCAATGAGAGGAGGGAAGAGGATCAAGCCGGATAGACAGCTCATCCATTAGCATATTTGTTACCCAAATAACACCCCTTCTACATCTTTGTCTAAATTAGGTGTGTGTGGGGTGTTAAATTCAAGGCCCATGGGTCGGATCTGGTCCGCGATGTGCTCTGATCCGGCCCAAGGGGACATCCTGGAACATGGAAGAGGCCGGCCTGCGTTCCTTCGGCACAGTCTACCCAGTGGGAAGAGGAAACATTGGGCTAGCAGTTTGGGGAGTAGTGTCAAGCTGGCCACGCCCTTCAAAGTTACAGCGCCATGGAAAAAAGCAACCTATGACCATTTTTCACACTTATGACAGTTGCAGTATCCCTGTGGCCGCGTGATGCTTGACCACTGACCCATATTTATGACAGTCGCAGCATCCCGAGGGGGTGGGGTGGGTATGTCACGCGATCCCCTTTTGCAAACTTTCCAACAGGCGACATCAAGGGGGAAGCCAGATTCGCTTAACAACG
Organism: Thamnophis elegans; assembly: GCF_009769535.1. NCBI lineage: Eukaryota > Metazoa > Chordata > Lepidosauria > Squamata > Natricidae > Thamnophis > Thamnophis elegans. The sequence continues at coordinate 2,428,145 of NC_045547.1, forward strand.
TGCTGCTAACTTAGCAACGACAGTGATTCACTTAACAAAGTGGTTGTAAAGTGGGGCGGAACTCACTGAAGCCAGCGTCTCACTCAGCGACATCAATTCTGGCCTCAATTGTGGCCGTGGGACCACTTCTATACGGTGGATTTTTTTTTAAAAAAAATTGACTTGGCGGCTACGTCAATCGATTGGGTTCCACCACAAAACCGTGCTCGACTAAACCGCGTCCGACTAAACCGCATCACTGACGTCATCAACAGGGCGACAACAGCGTGGAGACAGAAGCACGCTGTAAACCCTAAACCTAAAATTAACCCCTAAACCTAACCCTAACCCCCCTAAACCTAATCCTAAACCTAACCCTAACCCTTAACCTAACCCTAACCCTAACCCTAACCCTAACCCTAACCCTTAACCTAACCCTAAAGCTAAACCCTTACCTTAAGTGAATCGGCTTGCTTTCAAAGCGCTATTTAAAGCGCCCTTCTTTCTCCGCGCTGGCTGTTGTCGCCCTGTTGATGACATCAGCGACGCGGTTTAATCGGGCGCGGCTTAGTCGAGCGCGGTTTTGACGGGTCACAAATCGATTGAACAGTTCAAAATGAATAAACAAACTCTCCGAGGCCGCAGGTCGCCTCGTCCACCGGGGGTTCCGGGGTCTGACACGAAGGGACAGGCTCCCATGTTGCGCTCACCTGAGACCGCCGGGGCCAGTTCCCGGGCCCGTGCAATTGGGGAGGTGGATGATGGCCGAGGCGGCTCGTAAATCACATCTCGTGCTTGTTGCGCAGGCAGCTTTCGATGAAGTCGAAGAGGGGGTTGTCGTGCCTGCGGGGAGAAGAGAGGCTGCCTTTAACCAGGTTGGGGGACGTCACCGTTAATCTCCTAACCTTTTTTCTTATGGCGTGCCAAAATTGTGCGCACGGGCTATCGTGAGCGCATGGGTACCCCAGTGCTGGGTTCCGGAGCCCATTGCAACTGGTACGGTGCAACGGAGCCGGGCGTCCAATACATGAATGTGCGCACATGCGCACAGCGCACGCATGCATACTTAGCCAAGGTGGCGCAGTGGTTAAATGCAGCACTGCAGGCTACTGCTAGATCAGCAGTTCAGCGGTTCAATCTCACCGGCTTCAGGGTTGACTCAGCCTTCCATCCTTCCGAGGTGGGTAAAATGAGGACCCAGATTGTTGGGGGCAATATGCTGACTCTCTGTAAACCGCTTAGAGAGGCCTGAAAGGCCTATGAAGCGGTATATAAGTCTACTGCTATTGCTATCTACTGCTATTACTGCCCGCGATGCTCCATCTGGCTGGCGGAGCATCCGTGGGTGTGTGCGGAAGCCCCAAAAACCTCAAATACCGGTAAGCAGTGCGGGCAGGCCTTCCGGAGCACCGTACCGGAACGGTACCTGGTGCTCCCAGCAGGCTCCGGTACGCCCGTACCGAGGCGTACCGGTCGTAACCCACCACTGGCAATTCAATCCTCCCCGCCCACTTGCGCATGCGCGCACGACCCCTCCCCAGGCTCCGGAGGCTTTCCTGAAGCCTGGGAAGGGCGGAAACGGACCCTCTCCGGCTCCCCGGAAGCCGCAAACGGATCATTTTTGGTTGGCCTTTTGGGGCTGTTTTTCACCCTTCAGGAAAGCCTTGGGAAGCTGGGGAGGGGGTCGTGCAGGGATGCTCTTCTGGACCTCCTGACGAGCCCACCCCCCCCACCCCGATCTCTTTACCCCTCCTCAGACTCCTTCAGCAGCCGGCTGGCAATCCGGATCAGCATGCAGTAGGCAAACTGGGACTTCAATCCGGATCTGGTGAATTTGTTCAGCATCTTGGAAACGGCCAGGCGGTCGTTTTTTCTCAGATGGTAGAGCAAGCCAAGGGCATGGTACTGCGGACAAAAGAAAGAAGGAAAAGGATTGATTTCCCCCCCACACACACACGCGCGGGTGGCCGGGGTCAGCTCAAAGCCAGGGGAAAGTGTTCTGGCCCACCAGCGGATCTGGAAGCAGATTTGGACAGTGAGGAGGTTGGGGAGGAACCTGGGCCAGTCCTGGAGTCTGGGAGGGCTCGGATGAGGGCTCTGTGTCGGAGGCAGAGAGGGGGCCAGGGCCGTCTGACAGTTATCAGCTGCCTGAACAGTACAATACAGATCCTGTACCGTATACAGATCCTGGCGCACCGGGGAACTACCAGCTGGAAAAGAGCTGTTGTGGTTCCCATCTTCAAAAAAGGAAAAAAAATAGATCCCGGAAACTACAGACCTATCAGCCTGACCTCAACACCAGGAAAGATTCTGGGAAAGATAATCAAGGAACGAATTAGCAAACACTTATCAGCTGCCTTCAGAGTCGGACATCAGTGAGGTAGAAGAACAGCTGGAGCCTCTTCCCATTGTGTGCATACACAGAGCTGCCAGACGAAGAGCTAAAGAACAGGGGTCGACTCGGGAGTAAGGCCACAGGTGGACGGTGAATGGCCCCTCCCAGGGGAAATAACAGAGGAGCGAAAGGGGAGTGGAGTTTGCAGGAGACAATTCAATCATTAGGGTGAAGATCTGTTCCTGACGCTTTGCCAAGGAATTGCCGCTACAGCGTGGAGTTTGGAAGATATCGGCCTGGCAGCTCTCCAAGCCTGATAAAAGCCTGTGATTGTGACATCGCATGAAAGACCGTTGGCCGGGACTTTGCTGGAGAGGAATTAAACTAAATAAAGGGGTTTTATCGGGACGAGGAGTCGGCTTCGTGATCTTGGGAAGCCTCGGCCAGAACACCAGGATCGGCTCAAAGCCAGGGAAAGTTTGAAGGAGCCCTCAACACAGGTAGCACCTCCTCATGCCTCCCTCCTGGGAGGATCGACCTAGAATGTGTGAACACAGGTCCTCCACTACTGACATCATGATGACAGCCCACACGATCCTTAGCCACTGTGGAGCTGACTGAGAATGATGGGCATTGTAGACCAACAATCAAGAGCTGCGATAGCCCAGTGGTTAGAGTGCAGCAAATCAGGCTAACTCTGCTCACAGTCTGGAGTTCAATCCTGACCAGCTCAAGGTTGACTCAGCCTTCTGTCCTTCTGAGGTCGGTAGAACGAGGACCCAGATTGTTGGGGTCAATGGGGTGACCGTGATTCTGTAAACGGCTCAGAGAGGGCTGTAAAGTACTGTGAAGGGTATATAATCTAAGTGCTTCTAACTGCTTAGGAAGAGAGGGAGGGAGGGAGGGAGGGCTGTGGTGGCACAATGATGAGATTGCAATATTGCAGGCTAATTCTGCCCACTGCCAGCAATTCGATCCGGACCGACTCAAGGTTTGACTAAGCCTTCCATCCTTCTGAGGTGGGTAAAATGTGGACCCAGTTTGTTGGGGGCAAGAGAGGCTGACTCCGTAAACCTCTTAGATGGGGCTGTAAAGCCCTATGAAATAATAAATGTCTATGTGCTATAGCAAGGAAGGAAGGAAGAGAAGGGAGGAAAGAAATGAAGGAAGGAAGGAGGAGAGTAAGAAAAATAGGAAGGAAGGAAGAGAAGGAAGGGAGGGTGAGAGAGAGAAAGAGGAAGGAAGAAAGAGAAGGAAGGGAGAGAGAAAGAGGAAGGAAGGAAGAGAAGGAAGGAAGGAAGGAAGGAAGAAGGAGAGAGAGAGAAAGAGGAAGGAAGGCAGAGAAGGAAGGAAGGGCCCTGGTGATGCAGTGGTTCGAATGCAGTATTGCAGCCAAACTCTGCCCACTGCCAGCAGTTCGATCCTGACCGGCTCAAGGTTGACTAAGCCTTCCATCCTTCTGAGGTGGGTAAAATGAGGACCCAAATTGTTGGGGGAAAGAGGCTGACTCTGTAAACCACTTAGAGAGGGCTGTAAAGCCCTTTGAAATAATAAATGTCTATCTGCTATAGCAAGGAAGGAAGAAAGAGAAAGAAGGAAAGAAGGAAGGAGGAGAGAGAAATAGGAAGGAAGGAAGGGAAGGAAGGGAGGGAGAGGAGAGGAAGAGAAGGAAGGGAGAGAGAAAGAAGGAGGAAGAAAGAGAAGGAAGTAAGGAAGGAGGAGAGAGAGAAAGAGGAAGGAAGGCAGAGAAGGAAGGAAGGGCCCTGGTGATGCAGTGGTTCGAATGCAGTATTGCAGCCAAACTCTGCCCACTGCCAGCAGTTCGATCCTGACCGGCTCAAGGTTGATTAAGCCTTCCATCCTTCTGAGGTGGGTCAAATGAGGACCCAGATTGTTGGGGGCAAGAGAGGCTGACTCGGTAAACCGCTTACCGCTATAAAGGCTCGGTATCTGTAGGTCCAAACGCTATTGCTAGCTGCAGAGGCGGCTTCAAGGGAGGGAAGGTGGACTAACCAGGGGGGGCCTCCAAACGTGTCCCAACTTCCAGGCTGGGTCCAGAAAGCTCCCCAGATTCCCACCTCCTGCTCCGGGGAATCCCTACCTGCACCATGACGTTGTCGCTGGAAGCGGCTTCCTGGGCTTCGTTAATCCACCTCTTGACCACATCGTAGTTGACTTTCATCATATGCTGGAAAAGAGTTCGTTAAATGAATGATGCGTCCCCGGTTCCCTCGCCGATTTCGCTTCTCGGAGACGGAGGCTTGCTTGCTTGCTTGCCAAGGATTCGAATTCAGATCGCGGGCGCGAGGGCTCCGGCCTTCGTCACTTACCAAGGACGACACCAAGGCAGAACTGGACCACGCTGGCGACTTTGTCGACAATGGCCTGCTTCATGTATCGCTCGATGGCCTGGAGCATCGTTCCCTGGGAGAGCAAGAAGAACGGAGGTGAGACAGACGTCCGAACGGCACACGGGGCCAGAAATGAAAGAAGGTGGAATCACATTCACGCGAGGCTCTTTGGTACCTCTCAAAACAAAACGGAGCATTTGGGGGGGGGGGGGGGGCAAAGTTATTCGCCGTTTGATTTAGAAGATAAGTTTCTAGTCCTTCGCATTGGCGGAAACGAGCCTCTAAAACCAGGGGAGTCCAAACTTGGCAATTTGTGGACTTCAATTCCCAGAATTCCTCAGCCAGCAATTTCCGTTCTGGCCCAGCTCCCCAAACACGGCAAATCCTTTGTAGTTGAAGCAATGATTCCTTTATTAGAAGCGCCGGCAAAAAGTTTCTCTCCCACCGCAGGCTGACAAGTCCATCCGGCAGGGAGAGGAAGAGTTGCCTGCCCCATCTATTCATCTCCACCCCTGCCTTTCATCCCCAGAGCTCGGGTGTGGCTTCTCTAGCAGCGGTGGCTCTTCCGTCCCGAGGACCGGCCCATAGATTTCTACTGCTCTCCTCTCCCCTCTGTCTTCTGCACGTCTATTCATCTCCGCCCCCTGCCTTTCATCCCCAGAGCTCGGGTAGGGCTTTGCTATCAGCAGTGTCTCTTCCGTCCCAAGGACCAGCCCATAGATTTCCACTGCTCTCCTCTCCTCTGTCTCCTCTGCATCTGCGGCTCAGGCACTGGACCCAGCTGTTCCTCCTCTTCCTCATCAGCCAGCTCCAGACTGGGGGCTGTTGACTCTCCATCTGAGGGCTGATTGACAGCCCAGACTCCACCTCTGCCCCTCCACCTCTGCCCCTCCGCCTCTGCCTCTCCGCCTCTCTCTCTCTCTCCCTCCCTCCCTCTCTCTCTCTCAACCAACATTTCCCAACCTCAGCCATTTTAAAATGGCTGGACATCAGCTCCCAGAATTCCCCAACTGGCCATGCTGGCTAGGGATTTCTGGGAGATGAAGTCCACCCATCTTAAAATAAATAAGGTTGAGAAACATAGAATTAAACATTGAAGTATGGTCCCTTCCAGCCATTTAGGGGTTATGATTTATTTAAATTTAGAATAAATAGAAATTATGTCTGTATTTATTGATGATTCCATGTTCTTTTTTTAAAGTTTTATTTATTTATTTTTGTTACATAATAAAAATTCTTTTGTGAACAGAGTGTTGTCCGAATTCCCTCATTAACATTCCCACCAAGACATAATTCATTTTACGTTATATTTCCATTATTTCCAATTTTAGCCCTATTACTTTTCTTCTCCTATTTTCCAATTTCTAGTTTTTAACATGTGTAACATTTTTCTTTCTCTTTAAAAATAAACAATTTATCATTTCTTTTCCATCTATTTTCTATTAACAATACGACTCTTCAAGTTTCAAATTTCAAGTTTTATGTAATCAACATAACATAATTATTCAACTGCTGCTGGTTCTTAAAAGGCTTCTGACTAACTTTTATTTGTTTGTTTGTTTATTTATTGAATTTATATTGCCACCCATGACGACTCAAGGTGGCACACAGAATATAAAACCACATTTAAAACAATAGAAATCACAAAAAGAGTAAAATTAATTGATTAATTAATCTTTTAGCTAAAAGATTCCACACCTCCAGAAGAGGCTGGTTTGGTCAAGATTTGTAAGCTTGCCAAAAATACCCGTTAGTCAACAAGTAGTTCTTGATTTACGACTGGTGGCTTAGCAACCATTTAAAGTTACCCCAGAAAAGGTACTTTAGAAGCCAGTTATAAAGTTCTGACTGACTTCCTTCTTTGCCGTCAGCAACTGTCTACACACACACACAAAGGTTTGCGGACCCACAATGACAATTTATGACATTTTTGTGAAAACTGCACTTCTGGCTTTTGGCCAAACCGCCCCATGGAAAATAAAGATGTTTGCTTAATGGCCAGGATGAACAACTAAGCCAACACAAGGTTAGACAATCAGATCGGTCACACGGTGGCCTGCTTTACGACCATGGCTCACAGCCATAGTTGACTGCGGTCGTATCTTGAGGACTACCTGTCAAAAACACTGAAGGTGCGGGGTAAGATCTCCGGATAACACACACACACACACACACACACACACACGGCATTCATTCCGGGGTTCAAAATCTCATCCGTGAACCAGCACATTCCTCGTTTTCACAACTGGGAAATTTTCAAACTCACATCCGTGATCCGACACAGGGCTCGAATCGCCGGTCCTCGGTAGACGTCTTCTTTCCCCGTCATATCTTTAGTTAGGCTAGGACACAGAAGACAAGGCTCGCCTTAACACAGATGCCAGGAGGCCTGGGGTTCAGCCATCCCAATGTTGGCTGTCTCAGAGGTAGACAGCTGCCGTGAGTCCTCCCTGGGGCAGCCCTTGAAGGCAGCCCGGAAGCTTCAGCTGGTACAAAGTGCGGCCAGGAGATTTTTTTTGACCTGTTTGGTGAATTCTGAGATCCTTTGCAATTGTTATCCTACAGTTTGAGGGGGGGGGGGGTTCAAACTCAGGGCCCCATAGACTGCATCTGGCCCAAGGGGTGCTTAGATCTGGCCTGTGGTGACATCCGGCTTTCACGCCTAAAGCAGAACTAGAACTCGCAGTCCTCCACTATCTAGTCCCATGATGGCGAACTTATGGCACGCATGCGGAGCCATTTGTTACGGCACGAGGCATTGCCCTGTCAGCTTCAGCATGCTGGCCAGCTAACGTCAGCCTTAAGGCTGTTTTTTGCCCTCCGTAGCACAAAAAATGGCCCTATGGGCAAACTGGAAGTCACTTCCGGTTTTCACGTAGGCCCGTTTTTCGCCCTCCGGAGCCTTCAGGCAGCTTCCCTGAAGCCTCCGGAGCGCGAAAAACAGCCCTATGGCCAAAACGGAAGTGACTTCCAGTTTTTCACATAGGCCCGTTTTTCGCCCTCCGGAGTGTGAAAAATGGCACTGCGACCAAACCATAAGTCCGTTCCCAAACTTCTGGTTTGCCCATAGGCCCGTTTTTTTGCCCTCCAGAGCCTTCAGGAGTGCGAAAAACAGCCCTACTGCCAAACCGGAAGTGACTTCATTTTCACGTAGGCCCATTTTTCGCCCTCAGGAGCGCGAAAAATGGGCAAACCGGAAGTCTGTTCCTGAATTTCTGGTTTGCCCATAGGCCCGTTTTTTGCCCTCCGGAGCCTTCAGGAGACTTCCCTGAAGTCTCCGGAGCACGAAAAACGGCACTACCGCCAAACCAGAAGTCCGTTCCCAAACTTCCAGTTTGCCCATAGGCCCATTTTTTGCATTCCAGAGCCTTCAGGGAAGCTCCTGAAGCCTCCAGGGGCTGTTTTCACCCTCCCCGGGCTCCTAGAAAGCCTCCGGAGCCTGGGGAGGATGAAAAACGGGCCCATCACATGCCAAAAGCGGGTGGGGGAGTCATGTGTGCATGGATCTCCGCATAGTATTATGGGTGTGGGCATGCCCGTGCACGACCCCACTGCGCTCCCCCTACTTTTGGCACGTGACGGGAAAAAGGTTCGCCATTACGGATCTAGTCTGATGCATTATCCGCTGCATCAAACTCTCATCAAACTGTGTTTTATTTTGTAAACGTTCTGTTAGTTTAATTCGAATATTAAAATTGGGGGAAATGTTGCTTTCCCAGGATAAATGTGTCTGCTTAGGTTTTTTTAAAGGGTGCCCAGAAGACCGAGCTGTGGCTGCAATCTGCCTTAGGCAGGGTAATTGGTTCTCCAGGAGACGCTGGATGCGAAAAACAGGCTTGTTTCAACCTGCAGAAGACAATCCCATGGTGACCGAACGGATTCCAGAATGTGATCTATAGGCTTCTGGGTGGCAAACAGAGTCACCCCATGCCTCCAGAGGTTGTGAATGCTCCAGCACTGGAAGTTTTTAAGAGGAGATGGGAGAACCATTGGCCTGAAGTGGTCTAGGGCAGGGCTTGCAAACTTCTGGTCCACGGGCCAGATGTGTCCCGAGCTGGCCACGCCCACATCTGTTTTAGCGAAGGGGGGGAGTTGCAATACGCCATGTGACGCCACCATGACAACGCAAGTTTGACACCTGTGGGATAGGGTTTCCTGCCTGAGCAGGGGGGTGGACTAGAAGACCTCCAAGGTCCCTTCCAACTCTGTCTATTCTATTCTATTCTAATCTATTCTAATCTATATTCTATTCTTTTCTTTCTATTCTATTCTCTCTTCTATTTTTCCGTTCTGTTCTTTCTATTCTATTTTCTTTTCTATATTTTATTATTCTATTCTATATTCTATTCTTTTCTTTCTATTCTATTCTCTCTTCTATTTTTCCGTTCTGTTCTTTCTACTCTATTTTCTTTTCTATATTTTATTATTCTATTCTATTCTATATTCTATTCTTTTCTTTCTATTCTATTCTCTCTTCTATTTTTCCGTTCTGTTCTTTCTATTCTATTTTCTTTTCTATTCTATATTTTATTATTCTATTCTATTCTATTCTATTCTATTTTCTTCTACTCAACTCCTTCTTCTCTTCTCTATCCTATTTTCTATTCCCCTTTCCTCTCCTCTTTCTTCCTTTCCCTTCAGTTCCGCTCCATTCTAACTTCTCTTCTACTTCTCATCCCATCCCATCCCACCTGAGATATCGATGCTTCTAGCCCCAGAATCAAAACCAGATTACCTGCTGGTGACGATAATGACGTCTTCTGAGATGTTGGCCATCTCTTTGATGGTCAGGTAACACATTCTCCTTAAGGTTTGCTGCGGAAAGACCACAATTAAAGTTGAATTTTCCAAGGGGGTTGATGATCCACTGCTGTTTTATCCCCGTGGGCCTCTCTAGGGTGGTGTGTGTGTATGTGTGTGTGTGTGTGTGTCCAACCTTGGCCCCTTTAAGACTTGTGGACTTCTTCCCACCATGGACGAATGTCTACAGAAGCGGATGGGAGTTGGCAGAGATGGCTAAATTGACCGTTTTGTTCTAAGAAAAGAATTAAAGTGTTTTCTTTCTGCTTCGAAACCACTTCTGGGCTTTGTGCTTGAGGTGGGGGGGGGGGCGGGGAGAAGACACTTTGATTTTGGGTTTTACTGGTCGTTAAAGGAAATGGCTAGTTTATCCTATTAGGGAAAAAGTAAAAAGGGGAGGTTGGATGTGACTATCTCATTCTACTGCGACAGAGGGAGTCGGAAGTCAACGCACTTTTTGGGGGGTTAATTTCCCCCCTCTCTTCCTCACTCTTTTCCCCTTCCCTTCCACTGTTTATCCCGCTATTTGCTTTTGTATTTTATTCTCTAAATGAATTGTTAGGAATATAATTCTAACGGTTGGGTTGGCAATGTATAAATCATGTAACAATGCTATACCTGTTTCTTTAAATCATACTGTAAAATGTGATTGGTTGCTGTTTCCTCAATCGGCCATAAGAGGGAGCCAGAATGACTGTTAGCTCTCTGTTTTGTTAGATGCTGGGCTGATCTGATCTGAGTGTTTTGGAAGCTGGCTGTTAGAAAGTGCCGTGAGCTATTGTAGGTTTTGCAACTGTTAGCAAGCTTGAATGCCGTACTGATCATATGATACTGGACTATGTTATTTGGATTATCCCTTAATTGAAAGACATTGATGACTGACTGTCTTATCCGTGTATGACTTGGAGTGTTTGATGGACTCTGATACCTCTATTTCCACGAAAGTAAAAGCTTATTTAATCTGCATTGTCTCTGTATGCTGGTTTGTGTGTTCTCCAACACAACTCTCACAACGCTTCTCTGAACGCACTCGCTCTCCCAACGGGGAGCTTACCTAACATGTAATGTTTACAAAGTAAAATAGAAAAGAAAAAGACTTATGGACTTCATCTCCCAGAATTTTGGGACTTGGGAGTCCACAAATCTTAAAATGGTCACCTGATTTTTTGAGACCCCTGCTTTCAAAAAAGGACACCCAGTTCCTACCAGTTTGAACCGGTTCGCCTGAACCAGTAGTGGTTTGGCAGCCTGGGTCGCTGGAAATGGCAGCGACTGAGGCCTGCCACGCCCCCAAACCGATTCTCCGATGGGGCCGCCATCTTGATTTCCGGTTCTGCGCATGCGCAGAAGAATTGTAATTGCACAAATTTAATTTAACCCCCCTCCCTTTTAAGCATTTTGTGCAAATGCGCACGCACCGGACTGGCCGTAATGCCGGGAGCAACCCACCAGAGGACACCCCTAAGGACGCTGCCAGCGGTCGCCGACACAGGAACAGGAAACCAAGGATCAATCATGGAAGAAATGACTCACATCATTGGACTGGAATAATCTTGTCATGGCGAAGAAGGCTTCGGTGGCTTCCGTCGTCCCGAAATGCTCACCCTAAAGGAGACAAGCAATCAGCGGACACTTTAAGAGCCGAGGTGGTGCAGTGGTTAGGGTGCAGTACTGCAGGCCACTTCAACTGACTGTTATCTGCGTGGCACGACATAACCGCGAACGTCAAAAGCGCGCCGACAACACCGCGGCGCTAAAACCGCGATGTCAAAAGTGCGCCGACAACAGCGCGCCGACAGAAGCGCGATTTAACTTAAGGTAAGGTTTAGGGTTAGGTTTAGGGTTATTTTTAGGGTTATGTTACAGCGCGCTTCTGTCAGCGCGCTGTTGTCGGCGCGCTGTTGTCGCGCGGTTTTGACGGTGCGGTTTTGTCACCGCGCTTTAGTCACACGCGCTTTAGTCTACCGCGGTTTTGTGGTGGAACCGTTATCTGCAGTTCAGCCGTTCAAATCTCACCGGCTCAAGGTGGACTCAGCCTTCCATCCTTCCGAGGTGGGTGAAATGAGGACCCGGATTGTTGTTGGGGGCGATATGCTGACTCTGTAAACCGCTTAGAGAGGGCTGAAAGCCCTATGAAGCGGTATATAAGTCTAACTGCTATTGCTATTGCTATTTAGGCTAAGGCAACGCTCCCTTCAACTGCTAGACTCAATTGTCAATTCTCCTGGTCTCAAATTATGGGACCGCCCATAATTTACAATTTACAATCTAAATGCTGGAGATGTGATTGTCTCAATGCTACATACTCTCATATATGGTGGACTTGTAAAAAGGTTAAAGCATTTTGGATTAAAAAATATGGTGGATTATGCAAAATGTTCTTTAAAAAAGGATAAAGTTTACCCCTCAGTTATTCTTGTTAGGTATAATTACTGACTGTACAGTTATAGAGATTAACTTGATTTTGCATTTAATAGCCGCAGCAAGACTGTTGGTGGCGCAATACTGGAAGAAGGAAGATTTGCCTACTATTCAAGAATGGACATTAAAAGCAACAAACCTAGCAGAGATGGCTAAAATATCAACATATTTCAAGGACCCTTCCAATGAGAGATATAAATTGGAGTGGAGAAGATGGATTGACTATATTCAAAATAAATACGGGACTAAGAAATTCCAGATAGTTTATGACTGAAGAAACAAGGAATGATATAATCTGTTTAGACTAGCAAAGAGGAGTTAGAGCTCAAATGAAAGATGATACTAACTTTTTAAAAGTTTATTTTAGAACACCTAGAAAGAGCCGAGGTGGCGCAGTGGTTAGGATGCAGTATTGCAGGCCACTTCAGCTGACTGTTATCTGGAGTTCAGCGGTTCAAATCTCACCGGCTCAAGGTTGACTCAGCCTTCCATCCTTCCGAGGTGGGTAAAATGAGAACCCGGATTGTTGTTGGGGGCAATATGCTGACTCTGTAAACCGCTTAGAGAGGGCTGAAAGCCCCATGAAGCGGTATATGTCTAACTGCTATTGCTATTGCTATCTTTGTTAAAGATTTATACCCTGTATTGGTTCTGGGAAGTGGGGGAGGGAGGTTTGGGGGGAGGGGTTGGATGGGGAGGATAGGGGGGGAGGTAAACATTTGTAAAAGTTTTTTTTCCCTAAAATTCTCAATAAAAAAAAAATTATGGGACCGCCCCACAAAAGAAACCAAAACAGACCCAGTTAATTTCACATCAGCTTCCGGGATACAGCAGGTACCACTGTGCTAAGGAGATACACCTCAAACATCGAGGTGGCGCAGTGGTTAGGGTGCAGTACTGCAGGACACTTTAGCTGACTGTGATCTGCAGCTCAGCGGTTGAAATCTCACCAGGCTCAAGGTCGACTCAGCCTTCCATCCTTCCGAGGTGGGTGAAATGAGGACCCGGACTGTGGGGGAAAGTTGCTGACTCAACTTGCTAAAAAAATTTGTAAACCGCTTAGAGAGGGCTAAAAGCTCTATGAAGCGGTATATAAGTCTAATTAAGAAATAAAATAAATAAATCAAGAATGTTCATCTAAAGGTAAAGATGACCTTGGATCTCTTTCGCTTCCTGTCGATTTAATGGACCTGTTGTCTAGGCGGGTGTTTCACCGGGGGAAAAATATAGATGTGGTTGCCAACCAGGCAACGAGGAGTTCGAGTCCCCCCCTTAGGCATTAAAACTGGTCGTGCGACTTTGGGCCAATCACCAGGTGATTGGGAGTTCTAGCCCCACCTTAGGTATGAAAGTTGGATGTGTATCTTTGGGCAAATCCTCAGGCAATGGGGAGTTTCTAGCATGGGGCAACTGCCAGCATGGCAGTGGGAGATTGGACCGTGGGATGGGCTTGTGGGTGGGGGTGTGTGGGTGTGGGTGTGGGGGGCAAGATCTTGAACTTTCAACTGGGTGGGGAAAACCGGGAAGCTTTCAGATTCGGGTTTCCCCAGAGGTGCCAACATGGCTCTCTTCATCAATTGGGACTTTGAGGAATCCTTTGCCTCGGACTCTGATTTAATTTCGGAGACTATTTGGAACGCTGACATGGCATTTACCTGGTTCAGCAGGTAAAGGATCTTGGTCAGGATGTGCAGACATCTTCGTGGGTTGATGGGCGTCTCGTTGAAAATACGAGCCTGGGGAGGGAGAGAGACAAATCCAGGACTTCACATTGCTACAGGAAACGCTACAGCAGTGTTTCTCAACCTTGGCGACTTTAAGTCCTGGGGACTTCAACTCCCAGAATCCCCCAGCCAGCATAGTTGTAGCTGGCTGGGGAATTCTGGAAGTTGAAGTCCACAGGACTTCAAGTCGCCAAGGTTGAGAAACACTGCGCTACAGGAAACGTAGAGTCAGACTCCGGGAAGATTTGCTGACGTTTCCCGTCGGACTCTGGGTCCACGTCTGGACCCCACTCTTCGAAAGAGCCGTCAATACGCTGGAGTCCACAGAAGGGCAGCCGAGATCAGGGGTATCAAACTCAAGGCCAAATCCGGCCCGTGGGGTCACCCTGAAAACCGTGAATAAACCCGGTCCGCGGTGCCTCTGCCAGCGAAAACGGAGATCGGGAGGGCTGTGCCCGGTTCCCGCAGGCTCCGTTTTCAGCTGCAACAGCCTCCCGCCACCAAAAGACAGAGGTCGGGAGCCCATTTTCGCTGGCAGAGCGCACGGGGCTCCACAGGCGCCCCCAACACAAGTGACATCAAGCTGGACTCTGTGTTAAGCATCATTTTCATTACTCATTTTTATCACCTTGATGTTTATATCTTACGATTCATCACTTTGTCGTTGGTCCACTAGGAAATCCTGCAGCGGAGGCAAATTCCCCGTGTGTCCAATCACACTTGGACAATAAAAGAATATTCTATATTATATTTTCAATTCTGTTTACGTAGATTTTAAAAACTCCCGACTCTCAACGACTTATTTTTGAGAGGTTTGCATTAGATCAAGGGTGTCAAACTCAAGGCTCGTGGGCCCAGATCCGGACTGCAAGGGAATTTAGATCTGGCCCACGGGGCCGCCCTGGAAACAGTGAAGGAATGGACCAAGGTGCTTCTGCCAGTGAAAAACGGCACTCCCCAGCTCCGTTTTCACTGGCTGAGGGTTACAGGAGGATGCAGTAGCCAAAAACGGGAGCTTTTACTGGCAGAGGGTTGCAGAAGGCTGCAGTACCCAAAAACAGAGTTTTTACTGGCAGAGGATTGCAGGAGGACGCGGTAGCCGAAAATGGAGCCCGGGAGCCCGTTTTCGCTGACAGAGCGCTCAGGCCACCACCGGCGCCCCCAACACAAGTGACGTCAAGAAATTGAGTTTGACACCCCCAGTCTTGATAGTCAGGGGAGGCAATGTGACGTCCACCAAGAAGTAGTTAAAGGAACTGAGTATGTTTAACTTGTCAGAAAGAAGATTCCTCTAGTTGTGTCTAGTGGTAAAGGCACCAAACTAGAAAGCAGGAGACTGCGAGTACAGGTAGTCCTCGCCTTACGGCCACAATTGAACGCCCAAATGTTCTCCTGCTAAGTGAAACATTTGTTCAGCGAGTTTTACCACTTTTCTGGCCACAGTTGTTAAGTGAATCCTTCCAGTTATTAAGTTAACACAGTTGTTAAACGAATCCGGCTTCCCCACGGACTTCACAAGGTCGCAAAACAGGATCGCGTGACGCCGGAATGCTGTGACCATCGTAAATGGGAGCTAGTGGTCAAGCGTCTGAATTTTGGTCACGTGACCATGGGGATGCTGTGATGGTCGTAAGAGTGAAAAGCAGTCCTAAGTCACTTTTTCCAGTGATGTTACAACTTTGATGGTCACTAACAAACTGTTGTAAGTTGAGGACTACCTATACTAGTCCTGCCTTAGGCATAAAAGTTGGTTGGGTGATTTGGGGAAATCGCTAGGAGATGGAGACTTCTAGCAGCTCCTTAAGCGTGAATGGCAGCCAGGCAACCTTGGGCCAATCACCAGGAGAGGGTGAGTTCCTTCAAATAATAAGGAGGGAGCCACCACAGAGAAAGTCCTTTCCAGTCCCTCAGGCCGACCAATTCAGCAAAGGAGACGAGCAATTACACACAAAAATAGAGAGTGATCTGTTAGCACACCAGCCAGAGACAGATGGTCATAGAGACAGAATCAACAACACAAAATAAAGTCAAATAAGAAGGCCCCATCATACCTCCTGGAGGATCGCGCTTTTTTCCAAATGTTGGAAAGGGTTCGAGCCGCTACCTGAAGGAGACAAGCATACATGACGTGAGCCCTTGACGTTTCAAATGGGGGGGGGGAGATTTGCGACACTCCCTTAGATACTTTCAGCAATGCCAGGTGAGGCGCTCCCATCAAAGGGACCCATCCCCACGGAATGGACGCTTTTTGGCAATGTGAAAATGAGCAAGAAATAGGAGTCATACATGAGGCTGTGAAGCAAATGATATGATATGAAGCAAATGATATTAATGAGCCGAGGTGGCGCAGTGGTTAGGGTGCAGTACTGCAGGCCACTTTAGCTGACTGTGATCTGCAGTTCAGCGGTTCAAATCTCACCGGCTCAAGGTCGACTCAGCCTTCCATCCTTCCGAGGTGGGTGAAATGAGGCCCCGGACTGTGGGGGCAAGTTGCTGACTCAATTTGCTAAAAAAATTGTAAACCGCTTAGAGAGGGCTGAAAGCCCTATGAAGCGGTATATAAGTCTAATAAATAAATAAATAAAACAGGCCTTCTTGGCCTCATGAACTTTTTCTTCCCAAGGCTTGAACTAGAGAATAGCAGAGCTGGGAAGGAACCTTGGAGGTCTTCGAGTAACGCGTTTAAGTGAATCTGGCTTCCCGGTTGAAAGTTACAAAAAGTTACAAAAAGTTACAAAATGATGATCACATAACCCCAGGACACTACAAACATCATAAATATGAACCAGTTGCCAAGCATCCGAATTTTGATCATCTGACCATGGGGGAGGGGGGATATGCCACAACGGTCCTTAGTGTGAAAAACGGTCTTAAGTCACTTTTTTTTCAGGGCTGTTTGTAACTTTGAACAGTCTCTGAATGAGCTGTTCTAAGTTGAGGACTACCTGTACAAGTATCAGAGGGAATGAGGGATTGCGAGAGCGGCTGGGAAACTGTCACAGAAGGTTGAAAATGAAGATCGTGTTGACTGCAAGCAGCACCCAGCAGCACTGAAGCAGCCACCGTTTCCCGCAAATTTCATTCCCTGGGAAAGAAGAGATCCCAGATTTTGGGCACACTCTCTACAGTGGCCCACTGGTTCCAAAATCACCCCCTATGGCGCACTGCTTCGCCTGGTGAAAGATCATGACAGTGAGAGTTATGGTAATATGTTGCCCGGCAATGTTTGCCATGCAAGGACCTTGTGACACCAAACACTTGGAGGTAAGATAGGTGTGGATGGCCTCTAAACCTGGGGACCCTCGTTTGTAAAACAACAACAACAACAACCAACCACTTCATGAACAACATCGGAGAACAAATGCATTGGGACAAGATTCAGCAGTCCCATCTGCATTTCAAAGACAAAAACCACTCTTTGGAAGAGAGCAAAGTCTACTTTCTGGACAGAGAGGCCCAATGGTTTGAAAGTGGGGTCAAGGAGGTCATCTAGGCCAAAATTAAACAGCTCTCCCTCAACAGTTGTCCATCTCCAGTCTACAACAAGGTCCAAGAAGGCTCCACACCCATTTACATCACTCAGGTGACCCCGAGGACACAGATAAAACCTCCAAGTGGCCTCAACAACTCTCTAAAAAAGGGTGCAAATGACCAGCTGTCTGCAAGGAATATCAATCCTTCCATCCTCCACCATCTAGTCAGAACCCAGGAAGCTGCTTGAACAGTGAAATGTCTTACAAAAAACCCAGAAAATCCAGTTGCCTCTTGAAAAAAGCCCCTTTCGGACCCTCATTTGTAGTTCAGTTTTGACTAAGATTGAGAAGATGGGAGTTCGAGTCTAATCTGAGCCGTGGAGGCAATCTGGGGGGGGGGGCTTTGGGCCAGTCCGTCTCCCTTAATCCAAGAGTCAGGGGCTTTCTTTGGGGAAGGGGCTGGGCTAGAGAAGGTCTGCCTTTGCTCGGACATGGAAGATCTTGCAGGAGAAGAAAAAGCAGAGCCTGGGGGTGGAGTCAAGAGAGGAATCGGGCTGGAATCATTACGTTGTCACAAAAGCACCAAGCCCAATTCCCTCTGAATTACATTGACTTTTATCCAGAGCCAATGTAGTGCTGGCCGTTGGTTAACTAGATCCTTGTGGGTAGACATGAGTAATAAATCTTCTGAACTGGAAATTGCTGCTGGTTATCACCTTTAAAGCTCTACATGGCTTAGGACCTGGATATCTACGAGACCGTCTTCTGCCACATACCTCCCAGCGTCCAATAAGATCTCACAGGATGGGCCTTCTCCGAGACAATGTTGTCTGGTGGCTCCTTGGGGGAGGGCCTTCTCTATAGCTGCCCCGGCCCTATGGAACGATCTACCCCCCGAGATCCGGACCCTCCCCACTCTCGCAGCCTTCCGAAAGTCTACTAAGACCTGGCTGTTCCAGCAGGCCTGGGGCTGTTGACCTCATCAACGAGGTCCAGCCCCACTAAGGTTGAGTGTGTGATGTGCCTTTTAATTTGTTCTCTCTCTATTTTAATATTTTTAGTATTTTTAGAATTGCTGTATGTAAACCGGAGTCCTTCGGGATTGGCCAGCATACAAATTTATTAAATCTTGAATCTTATGTGTAATCCTCATTCTTCATGGTTGTTGCACCCAGAAGGCCTAAAGGGCCAGGATGAGGACAGCTACGTGGTTGCTAATCAATCAAAGCAGAGTCTTTATAACAGAGATTGTGCAACATATAAAACACGAGAGTTTTACACGGCAAGTTGAATGTCATTGCATTCAAGCAGTGTCTATGGCGATGGTTCTCCGTTTCAACCGCTTGAAGATGGGTGGACTTCAACTCCCAGAATTCCCCAGCCGGCGTGTATTGGGACTCAATGGCTATCTGATGAATGTTCTAGATCTAGGTGTCCTGAAGTTGGAACACAGCCAAGAAATTGTGGTCCATAAAGGCACGCCTCTCCGATCCGTGGGGAATTCTAGGAGTTGAAGTCCACCCATCTTGAAGTTGCCATGACTGAGACAAAAAGTTTTCCAAGGCAAGTAAACGGGCGGAAGCTCATTGGAGAGAGATTTTCGACCTGGAATTAAGGAGAAACTTCCTGTCTGTGAGAATTAATGGAACAGATTTTCTTCCCAGAGTTGGGAATGCTCCATTGCTGGAGGGTTTTGAAAACAAACCACCATTTAACCAGGATTGCATAAGGCAAGGGAGGATAACCTTGGCCCCTGTTAAGACCAGTGGACTTCAACTCCCAGAATTCCCCAGCAAGCCGCTCACGGGAGTTAAAGTGCACAGATCTTAGAGTAGATTAGACCAGTGTTTCTCAACCTTGGCAACTTGAAGATGTCCGGACTTCAACTCCCAGAATTCCCCAGCCAGCGAATGCTGGCTGGGGAATTCTGGGAGTTGAAGTCCGGACATCTTCAAGTTGCCAAGGTTGAGAAACACTGGATTAAACACACCTAGTCATTCATTCGTGGCCGGCTGGGGAATTCTGGGAGTTGAAGTCCGGACATCTTCAAGTTGCCAAGGTTGAGAAACACTGGATTAAACACACCTAGTCATTCATTCGTGGCCGGCTGGGGAATTCTGGGAGTTGAAGTCCACCGGTCTCAAATTTGCCGGGATGGGACATCTTTGGTACAGGTAGTCCTCGACTTAAGACCACAGTTTAGCCCAACGTTCATGCAGCTCTGTGAAAAATTTGAGTTTTGTCTCCCTTTTACAACCGTTGTTTGCTGCAGTTGTTAAGCAAATCACTGAAGTGAGTCTGGCCTTCCCGCCCCCCACTGACTTTGCCGGTCGGGACCCCAAAAGGGAATCCTATGACCTCGGGACACTGCAACCGTCAGGATGCTGCAACGGTCGCAAGTGTGAAACAACGGTCTTAAATCTTTCTTCCTGAGGCCGTCGTAACTTCGAACGGTCACGGAATGAGCCGTTGTGAGCGGAGGGCCACTTGTATCAGGCTTCTCGGGAGACCCCATGAATTGAAATCCACCCAGATTCTCCAAGATGCCATAATTGGGGAATCACCTGTATAAAGGGGGGGTTGGACTAGATGACCTCCAAGGTCCCTTCCACTCCCTAGGATTTAAATCCTGGTCTTTTCCCTCCCATGTTCACCCCTTTCCCCCAAAAGGCAACCAGCCTTGAGTGGTGGGTCCATTTAGACCCTCCCCCCCATCTACCCCCCCTAGCCCTTCCCCAGAGAGAGACACGTGTCACCTGCCCTATCCCCTCTATTTGGGGAGGGGGCGTAATTGCTGGTTGCTAAGTAACACACCTGAGAAACGCCCAGAGGCAACATAGGGAGCGCTCAGCCCCGGGGACCCCAGGAGCTCTTTGACCCAGAGGGACCAATCTGCTGACCCGCTTTGCATGGTCCACCCCCTCCGTCCAGACGTGCAAAGCGAAGCTGGGTTTAAACCAGGCAACGCGGAGGGGGGGGGGGGGGAAGACTGCTAAGCGTGAACAGCCTCCGCTTCGCCGGCCCCGCCTTCTCTGGCCCCGCCCACCACGCTCAGCTAACCGCTTCGAGCCTCTCAGAAGGGGATGCATGGGCCACGCCTCCCAGGAGGCGGAGCCAATAGGTCTCTCATGGAACGACGGGGCTGGCGGCCCCGTTGAGGGAAGCAGCTCTTCAAATCTGCCCAGCAACCGCTTCAAGTTCAATCGCAGCGGTGGGAAGTGGGGAGGGAAACTCCTACCGGACTCCTCATCTTTCTTGTCGAACTTCTTGATCATGGCGACGGCAGCGGCCGGTTGGCTAACCCCCCCGCCGCTCGCTTCGGCGTCCCCGGCTCGGCCCGCTGACAGGAAATCCCGCCTCGTTCGCCGGTCGCCGCCCGGCCAACCTTCGGCGACGTCAGCGGCTCGCGGGGATGACGCTCAAGCGGCGGGAACGGCCTCCCTGGTAACGTCACGCGCGCGCGTCTCGTTTTGCCTATTTGCATGAGCCCTGCCCACTTTTTTTTCCCACCACGCCTCCTCCTCGCCCTAAAGGAGCGCGGTGGATTCGGCGACTTGTTGGGGAGGAGCCATAGACGCCCCCTGCAGGCGGCCTTGGTTTATTACCAGTGTATCTCAAACTTGGAAACGTTGATGTATGGACTTCAACTCCCAGAGTTCCTTAGCCAGCATGGCTAGCTGAGGAATTCTGGGAGTTGAAGTCCACCCATCTTAAAGCATGCTGGCTAGGGTATTCTGGGAGTTGTAGTCCACCTGTCTTAAAGCATGGCGGCTGGGGAATTCTGGGAGTTGAAGTCCACCTGTCTTAAAGCATGGCGGCTGGGGAATTCTGGGAGTTGAAGTCCACAAGACTTAAAGCATGCCAGCTGGGGAATTCTGGGAGTGGAAGTCCACAAGGCTTAAATCATACTAGTTGGGGAATTCTAGGAATTGAAGTCCACCCGTCTTAAAGAATGTCGGCTGGGGAATTCTGGGAGTTGAAGTCCACCCATCTTAAAGCATGCCAGCTGGGGAATTCTGGGAATGGAAGTTCACCATTCTTAACACTTGCGGACTAAAGAATTCTGGGAATTGAAGTCCACCCATCTTAAAGCATGCCAGCTGGGGAATTCTGGGAGTTTGTTTAGTGACTTCAAGTGGTTAAGGACTAGTTGTACCTGAAACTGTTAAAGAGGAAAATAGGATGAGTACAGGATCCGCAGGGGAACGATTTCATCTTTCTGTGGGGCAAAGCATCACCCTTGTCAGAATCTGAAAGACCCCATTGCTACATGGGAAAAAAGGCCGCCACCTCCTCCTCCTACCAAAAGAGTCATGGGTGAACCAGTGGTGAGAAGGCAGTACTGCAGGCAAACCCTGCCAACTGTCAGCAGTTCGATCCTGACCGGCTCAAGGTTGATTCCACCTTCCATCTTTCCAAAGTCGGTCAAACGAGGACCCAGATTTTTCAGGACAATAGGCTGACTCTGCAAAACACTGTGAAGCTCCAGATCAATCCAAGCACTATTGCTATTTCAACTTTTTAATGAAGTACAAAGAAGCGGATTAATGCATCTCATAATAATATCGAGGGAATCCCCCCCCTCACACGATTGTTCAAGCAGTGCAGAAAACGATTTACAACAGCCGTACGTAATGCCTTTTGTCAATCCTGAAAATTCCCCAATCCTCACTCGAGCGTTAATTTTATTTTTTATTTTTATCACTCTAGCTAGGAAGAATATTTTTTTTTAAAAAGGATACAGAGGGGGTGATTTCTAGCCAAGTACAACGTGTTCTATAGTCCTTGAAGAAGAGAAGATTTAAAATCGTAAATTTAAACATACGAAAACACGGCGGGAGAATCCCGATGCTAACTGAGGGGATATTTTCGGCGGGGTGGTAATTCTCTTGGTTAAGCCCAAATTTTGGGGTTCTAGAAATCTTCCTCTGCCTCCTCTTCCTCCCCGTCGGCATAATCGCGCCCGACTTCTTCGTAATCCTTCTCCAAAGCCGCCAGGTCTTCTCGGGCTTCCGCAAACTCCCCTTCCTCCATGCCCTCGCCCACATACCAGTGGACGAAAGCCCGCTTGGCGTACATGAGGTCGAACTTGTGGTCCAGACGGGCCCAGGCCTCCGCGATTGCCGTGGTGTTGCTGAGCATGCAGACGGCCCTCTGGACCTTAGCCAGGTCTCCCCCGGGCACCACAGTGGGCGGCTGGTAGTTGATGCCCACTTTGAAGCCGGTCGGGCACCAGTCGACAAACTGGATGGACCGCCGGGTTTTGATTGCCGCGATGGCCGCGTTGACGTCCTTCGGCACCACGTCTCCCCGGTACAAGAGGCAACACGCCATGTATTTGCCCCGCCGCGGGTCGCACTTCACCATCTGGTTGGAGAACTCAAAGCAGGCGTTGGTGATCTCTGGCACCGAGAGCTGCTCATGGTAGGCTTTCTCAGCCGAGATGATGGGGGCGTAGGTGGTCAAGGGGAAGTGGATGCGGGGGTACGGCACCAGGTTGGTCTGGAATTCGATCAGGTCGACATTCAGGGCCCCGTTGAATCTCAGCGAAGCCGTGACGGAGGAGACGATTTGCCCGATCAGCCGGTTGAGGTTCGTGTAGGTTGGGCGTTCGATGTCCAGGTTTCGGGTGCAAATGTCGTAGATGGCTTCGTTGTCCACCATGAAGGAACAGTCCGAGTGCTCCAGGGTGGTGTGAGTGGTCAGGATGGAATTGTATGGCTCCACCACGGCAGTGGAGACCTGAGGGGCCGGATACACCGAGAATTCCAGCTTGGACTTCTTGCTGTATTCGACCGAGAGCCGTTCCATCAGGAGAGACGTGAAGCCGGAGCCGGTGCCGCCGCCGAAGCTGTGGAAAACCAGGAAACCTTGAAGGCCGCTGCACTGGTCAGCCTGCGTTGGCGAGAGAAAATGGGGTTATTGGCGCCATCTCAAGAAAATCTAGGCCAGGGGTGTCAAACTCGATTTCATTGAGGGCCGCATCAAGGTTATGTTTGACCTTGGAGGGCTGGGGGGTGTTGTAGCCCAAGGAGGTTGGGGAGGAAGATGAGCCAGTCCTGGAAGGCTCTGACGAGGGCTCTGTGTCGGAGGCAGAGAGGGGGCCAGGGCCCTATGCAGGTTATCACCTGCCTTCGGAGTCAGAAATCAATGAGGCAGAAGAACAGCTGGAGCCTGTTCCCAGTGTACGCATGCACAGAGCTGCCAGGAGAAGGGAACAGCTAAGGAATAAGGGCCGACTCTGGAGTCTGGGGAGGGCTCGGATGAGGGCTCTGTGTCGGAGGCAGAGAGGGGTTATCAGCTGCCTTCAGAGTCAGACATCAGTGGGGCAGAAGAACAGCTGGAGCCTCTTCCCAGTGTGTGCATGCGCAGATCTGCCAGAGGAAGGGAAGAGCTAAAGAACAGGGGTCGACTTGGGAGTAAGGCCTCAGTTGGATGGTGAATGGCCCCTCCCAGAGGGAATAAAAGGGGAGCAACAGGGGAGTGGAGTTTGCAGGAGGCAATTAGTTCACTTCATTGGTTCTGCAGAGATCAGCCTGGCAGCTCTCCAAGCCAGATAAGGTCTGTGACTGTAAATCCTCCCTTGAAAGACTTTGCTGGATGTGAAGGAGCAGAATTCACAGTCAATTAATAAAAGGGGTTTTTGTAGGGACCAGGAAGTTGGCTTCAGGCTCTCGGGAAGCCTCAGTCAGAACAGGGTGAGCTGGGGGTGGGCCTGGTCATGGTGGGCGTTTGACCTTGGCTCAAGATGCACGTTCCCCCTTCTTTCTTTCCATAGTACCCCCCAGCCTCCAGCTGGCCAAAAACAGGGCACGTAGAGCCCCCAGAAGGCCCTTGTGGGACCTGTTTTCAGCCTCCCTGGCTTCCAGAAGGAATCTGCCGGCCAAAAACATACGCCTACCCTTGTGGCCCGTTTTGGCCAGCAGAGCATATTTCCAAGTTTGCCCACTTGCAGTGCTTGACCGCAATGAGCTCCAAATTTTGGTTGCTAAACGAGACCATTGTTAAAAGACTTTTGGCCCATTTTATGGCCTTTCTGTCCCTGTGGAGCAGGGGTCTCGAGCAGGGGAGGGTTCCTGCCAGTTCTAACCTCTTCTACAGAAGAGGTTCCACAAATCTACAGTGCCGTTTAGAACCGGTTCCAGCTCCCTCCCCCCCTGCCCGTCCGCACATCATCAAGATGAAGAACGAGAGGAGGAATTCTGGGAGTTGAAGTCCACAAGTCTTAAAGCTGTCAACTTTGAACACCCCTGGGTTTTTTTTCCCCCTAAAGGGTTAGGGGTGCAAGGGTCTTGTAACTTGATAGCTTTAAGACTTGCACACTTCAATGCCAGAGTTCCTGAGCCAACAGGACTGGAGGAGGAAATCTGGGAGTTGAAGTCCACAAGTCTTAAAGCTGTCAACTTTGAACACCCCTGGGTTTTTTTTTTTCTCCTAAAGGGTTAGGGGTGCAAGGGTCTTGTAACGTGACAGCTTTAAGACTTGCATGCTTCAAATGCCAGAGTTTCTGAGCCAACATGACTGGAGGAGGAATTCTGGGAGTTGAAGTCCACAAGTCTTAAAGCTGTCAACTTTGAACACCCCTGGGTTTTTTTTTTAAAGGGTTAGGGGTGCAAGAGTCTTGTAACTTGACAGCTTTAAGACTTGCGTGCTTCAAATGCCAGAGTTCCTGAGCCAACATTTTGGCTGCTAAGCAAGAGCATTGTTAAGTGAGTTTCACCACGTTGGCCATGCCCACCCACTCACATGACTGCCAAGCCACTCCCACCTGATCACATGGCTGGCAAGCCACTCCCACAAAGTAGGCCACACCTACAGAAGAGGTTCTAAAAAAATTTGAAACCCGCCACTGGTCTCAAGATTGGGGGAATCTCTGCTCTTAACTGGCTGGGGGGGGGGGAGGAATTCTGGGAGTTGAAGTCCACGTTCCGCCCTGCCAGCGAAGACTTATGCAACTTGAATTTTGGGAATTTCACCCTGCGAAAGCTTCCAGTTGCAGTCGTTAAGGGGATGGGTGGGTGGGAAATGAGATGGGGACTTGCCATTTTGCGAATCCTGCCCAGGACGGTGTCGATGATTTCTTTGCCGATGGTGTAGTGGCCTCGGGCGTAATTGTTGGCAGCGTCTTCTTTGCCGCTGATGAGCTGCTCCGGGTGGAACAGGGAGTGGTAGGTCCCGGTCCGGATCTCATCTGCCAAGGTGCGGGGGAGGGGGGAGAGAGAAGGAGAATTAGCGGATGGGCCTCATCCACTCAAAGTCCCGTTTTGGAAAGGGCCACAGTCGGCCAGCCACAGGGAAAGGCTAAATGAAGGGAGGTAGAAGGAGAAGGCCTCTAGGGTAGAACGGTGGGGGTCCTTCGTGCTCTCGGAACTTGGGGGTTTCATTGCAGACATTTCGTGACCCGGCTTGGTAATTTCATCAGCGCTAAAAGGGAGTGGGTGTGTGGAGAGAGGGAGGAGTTTGGGAGGAGGAATGTTGTCTGAACTTTGCTAGTTTCATGATGATATCATGAGGAAGAGGAGGAGGAGGAGGAGAGGGGAGAGGAGGAGGAGGGGGAAGAGGAGGAGTAGTAGTAAAAGGAGAAGGAGAAGAGGAGGAGCAGGAGGAGGAGAAAAAGAAGAAGGAGGAGGAGAAGAGGAAAAAATGGAGGAGGAGAAGAAGAGGAGGATGGGGAAGAAGGGAAAGAGAAGGAGAAAAAGAGGGGGAAGAGGAGGAGAAGAGGAGGGAGAGGGGAAAAAGGAGGAGGAGGAGAAAAGGAAGGAGGAGGAGAAGAAGGGGAGGAGAAAAAGAAGAAGAGGAGGAGGAGGTGGAGAAGGAGGAGAAGTAGAGGAGGAGGGGAAAGAAGGGGAAGAGAAGGAGAAAAAGAGGGGGAAGAGGAGGAGAAGAGGAGGGAGAGGGGAAAAAGGAGGAGGAGGAGGAGAAAAGGAAGGAGGAGGAGAAGAAGGGGAGGAGAAAAAGAAGAGGAGGAGGTGGAGAAAAAGGAGAAGGAAGAGAAGAGAGGAAAGAAGGGGAAGAGAAGGAGAAAAAGGGGGAAGAGGAGGGGAGAGGGAGGGGAAAAAGAAGGAGGAGGAGAAGAAGGGGAGGAGAAAAAGAAGAAGAGGAGGAGGTGGAGAAAAAGAAGAAGGAGGAGGAGAAAAAGGAGTAGGAGGAGAAGAAGAGGAGAAGGAGAAAAAGAGGGGGAAGAGGAGAAGAAGAGGGGGGAGGGGAAAAAGGAGGAGGAGAAGGAGAAAAAGAAGAAGGAGGAGGAGGAGTCCTCGGTGCTCTCTGAGCTTGACGGTTTTCTTGAGGACGTTTCATGACCCCACTAGATAACATCATCAGTGCTCGAAGGGAGTGAGGTTTGTGGAGAGGAGAAGGAGGAGAAGGACTGTGGGGTCCTTGATGCTCTCAGTTGGGTTGTTTCCATGCAGGCGTTTCATGACCTGACTAGGTAACATCATCAGTGCTAGAAGCCACCTTCCTTAGCTTCCGTGCATTGATGTTACCTAGACAGTTCGTGAAACATCTGCAAGAAAACAATCCAGCTCAGAGAGCACATGGGACCCCACAGTTCTCCTTGCGCCTCCTCCCCTTATCCCCCTCCTGCTCTCCGCAAACCCCACTCCCTTCCAGAACTGATGATGTTACCTAGTTGGGTCGCGAAACGTCTGCAAGAACCAATGAAGCTCCGAGAACGCTGAGGATGCCACCATTCAATCCCTAAACTACAAATATATTCTTATCGGTATCGTAGATTGGGGTTTTTTCCAACCTTCTGCAACATTTGTTGTCTTCACATCAGATTTGTGGCCATCCTTTTGAGGACATAAAAATGCCATTTTCTAACCAGTTTGTCCCCCCTTTTTTTAGGGCTCAGGGATTAGTGCCGCAGTTCAGATTTTTCTGGAACTTTCTGCCGGTGGATCATTGGCTTCCTGCGGATCAATATTGGAGATGGCTCGATTTCCCCCAATATTCAGTGATCCATCAAGGTCTCTCCCTTTTTCATTGCGAAGACCAGCTATTTAATAAATAAATAGCATGGCATTTAATAAATGTTGCTCAATTTAAAACGCTTGCATTTCATTCGAGAAATAAATACACATTTCACGAAAAGCAAGAGAGCTCTTACTGAAAAGCTTTCCAAAGACAGCCACGGATAAACAGATTTCAGCAGCTTTGGGGTGCAAGAAACATTAGCTGCAATTCAGGGGTAGAAAACCAGCAATGGGGTATTTTTTTCTTAATTTTTTTTTTTTAATTAAGCTTCTGATTTCAAAAAAAGATGCGCAAAAGTGCAAATATAACACACACACACACACACCGTTTCCGCATTTCCTTCCACTCTGCAGAGATGTGGGCTGGATGCTAAGCTTCCCTCATCCCTACAGCTACAGAGACCGGACTCCTTTGAGAGTGTGATAGGCGCCAACAGGAAACCACACAATTGTCGACTTCAGCCGGGAAGTCCAAACAAGGTTAAAAAACCACTTCCATCTTTTGTCACGAAAAAAAACGGCACAATCATTTTGACAGGAGCCAAAGGGAAGGGAAAGGAGACCTCACGGGGTGAGGAAGGAAACGAAGGTGGGTAGGAGAAGTGATTTGATGGCATTCAAACCTGGCTACCTAACATAGGCTACGCATAAGGTATCTCTAGACTAATGAAAAGAAGGACCAGGGGAGACATGATAGCAGTGCGCCAATATCTCAGGGGTTGCCCCAAAGAAGAGGGAGTCAAGCTATCCTTCAAGGCACCTGAGGGCAGAACAAGAAGCAATGGGTGGAAACTAATCAAGGAGAGAAGCAACCTAGATCTGAGGAGGAATTTCCTGACAGTGAGAACAATTAATCAGTGGAACAGAAGTTGCCTCCAGAAGTTGTGAATGCCCCAACACTGGAAGTCTTTAAGAAGATGCTGGATAGCCATTTGTCTGAAACGGTGTAGGGTTTCCTTCCTAGGCAGGGGGTTGGACTAGAAGACCTCCAAGGTCCCTTCCAATTCTCTATTCTATGGATGGATGGATGGATGGATGGATGAAAGAAAGAAAGAAAGAAAGAAAGAAAGAAAGAAAGAAAGAAAGAAAGAAAGAAAGAAGGAAGGAAGAGGGAATCAAGCTATTCTCCAAGGAACCTGAGAGTAGAACAAGAAGCAATGGGTGGAAACTAATCAAGGAGAGAAGCAACTTAGAACTGGGGACGAATTTCCTGACAGTGAGAACAATTAACCAGTGGAACTCCTTGCCTCCAGAAGTTTTGAATGTTCCAACACTGGAAGTCTTTAAGAAGATGTTAGATAGCCATTTGTCTGAAATGGCGTAGGGTTTCCTGCCTAAGCTGGGGGTTGGACTAGAAGACCTCCGAGGTCCCTTCCAATTCTCTATTCTATGGAAGGAAGGAAGGAAGGAAAAGAAAGAAAGAAAGAAAGAAAGAAGAGAGAGTCAAGCTATTCTCCAGGGCTCCGGAGGGCAGAACACGAAGCAATGGGTGGAAACTAATCAACCTAGAACTAAGGAGGAATTTCCTGACAGTGGGAACAATTAACCAGTGGAACAGCTGGCTACCAGAAGTTGTGGATGCTCCAACAGTGGAGATTTTTAAGAGGAGACTGGACAACCATTTGACTGAGATGATATCAGGTTCCCGCCCTGAGTAGGGGTTGAACTAACAGAATCACAGACTTGGAAGGGACCTTGGAGGTCTTCTAGTCCAACCCCCTGCTCAAGCAGGAGACTCTCCACCATTTCAGGCAAACGGCAGGGCAATCTCCTCTTAAAAACTTCCAGGGATGGAAGCCACAACTTCTGAAATTCTGCAAACATTTTGGATCTAAGTTCTACCTCAGGCGTCAGCAACCTTTAAACACTCAAAGAGCCACAAAGGTCCTAACCGGAAGCCCAATTATGGAGCCGACCGAAGTCCGGTTTCCCCACCATAGAGTCTCCTCCTAGGGCGGCGTCCTTTTTCCTCTACCTGTCCTAACTAAAAGCCCTATCAACTGTGGAGCCGATCGGCGACAGGGAGCCACAGCAGGGGGATAAAAGAGCCACATGCGGCTCCGGAGCCACAAGTTGCTGACCTCTGGTTTAGAAGTTTCAAAATGATAGTGTATGTGTATAATTATATATATATAAAATTATTTTTTTTAAGGGGTGCGAGAATATATCGGAAGCATTCTAGGGATGTCTCCGGGGGAAGTACAGTTCCCCCACCATAGAGTCTCCTCATAGAGCGGTACCCTTTTTCCTCTACCTGTCCAAACCGAAAGCCCTATCGATTGTGGAGCCGACCGGTGACAGGGAGCCGCAGCAGAGGGATGAAAGAGCCACATGCGGCTCCGGAGCCACACAGGTTGCCCACCCCTGTCCTAACCCTTGTTGAAGAACCTCAATCGATGCTCTTCTTCTTCTTCTTCCAAGAGATTTTGGTCGCGTCTCTTACCAATGACGGTGGGCTCCAGATCCACGAACACCGCCCGAGGCACGTGCTTCCCGGAGGCCGTCTCGCAAAAGAAGGTCTCGAAAGAGGAATCCACTTGCTCGGCCTCGGGCATAGCCTTCGGAAGGGCTTGGTTGTCGAGGATGGTGCCATCCGCCTGAATCCCATGTTCCAGGCAGTACAGCTCCCAGCAGGCATTCCCCATTTGAACTCCCGCCTGGCCGATGTGGATGGAGAGACATTCCCTCTGGAAAAGAGCAGAGAAGACTTCACTGGGGAGAGTCAGCAACATCTGGCTACATTTTCATCATCTGCATTTCAGTTTTGTGTGTGTGGTTTGTTTTTTTTTAACCTCGGAGTGGTGCGGTGCTCCTCCTAGAGGTGGAGCTCTGGCCTCAAGATCAGGAGGTTCTGAGTTCGATCCTAGGTAGAGGCAGATCTCTCTTTCTCTCTGGGCACAATGAGAATATTTCTGCCGAACAAAACTCCTCATTGGCAACAGGACGGCATCCGGCCAGTAAATCCAACTCCATTCAGTTGCCCAGACGCCACCCGACAAGGGATTATGGGGTCGTTAAAAGAAGATGATGAGGACTTCAGTTTTTTTACCTCATGTAGATTGCGGAGACCTAGTTTACTGAATAGAAAGTCCTTGACTTGCGGCCATAAAGGAGCCTGGAATTTCTGTCATACAGCATGACCGTTGTAAGTCGAAGCACCCCCATGACTGACATAACTTACATTTTTGGAGGGCAGTTGTTAAGCGAACAAAAAATAAAGCAAACACGGCAGATGTGAAATAAAATTGTGGTAGTTAAGTGAGCCAATATAGGTTGTCCTCAATTTACAACCGTTCATTTAATGACCATTCAGAGTTATAACGGTACTGAAAAATATGATTGTTTTTCACACTAACAATGGTTGCAGCCTCCCTAGGGTCATGTGATCAAAATTCAGAGGATTGGCCACGGCAACTGACTCATATTTATGACGGTTTCAGTGTCCCGGGGTCGCGTGATCCCTTTTGCGACCTTCTGACAAGCAAAGTCAATGGGGGAGGCAGATTCACTTAACAACCGTGTTACTAGCTTAATAATTGCCTTGACTCACTTAGCAACGGCGGGAAGCAAAGCCGTAAAAATGGGGCAAAGCTCACTTAAGAAATGTCTCGCTTAAGAACAGAAACGCCGGGCTCAATTGTGATCGTGAGTGGGGGACGATCTGCAGCCCTCGACTTGCGACCACAACGGAGCCCAACGTGTCTGTCGTTAAGTGAGACATTTGTTCAGTGCAATGGTCATAAGTATGAACCAGTTGTCCGGATTTTGATGACATGAACACGGGGATGTGGGAAAGGCCGTAACTATGAAAAACAGTCCTAAGTCTCGTTTTTCAGCGCCGTTGTAGCTTTAGACGGTCACTAAGTGAACTGTTGTAAGTTGAGGGCTTCCTGTATATCCCTTTTACTTAGGAAGGCATCAGCTGATTTCTTACATAACATCTTTTTCCCACCTCATTCTTCCGAGCTGTCATTTTGAAACCCACTTTCAAATCCGTTCCAAATCTTAAAAACAAGCAGTTGAACTATAAATATTATAAAATTAAATTTGGGTTCGCGGAAACACCATCCCAAGAAAACATAAAGTGGGATTTGAAAGAGACACCGATAACAACAGAAAAAGAAAGGGAGAGAGGAGGAGGGAACGAGAGGAAGAGGAGGGAAGGAAGGAAGAGGTAAGGAGAGGAGGGTGGAAGGGAGAGAGAGAAGGAGAGAGGGTAGGAAGGGGAAGAGGAAGAGGAGGAGCGGGAGAAAGACATGGGAAGAAGGAAGGGGAAGGAGAGGAGGGAAGGAAGGAAGGAAGAGGTAAGGAGGAGGATGGAAGGGAGAGAAAGAAAGAGAGAGGGTAGGAAGGGGAAGAGGAACAGTAGGAGTAAGGGAGAGATAAGGGAAGAAGGAAGGGGAAGGAGAGGAGGATGGAAGGGAGAGAAAGAGAAGGAGAGAGGGTAGGAAGGGGAAGAAGAAGAAGAGGAATAGGGGACGGGTAAGGGAAGAAGGAAGGGGAAGGAGAGGAGGGAAGGAAGGAAGAGATAAGGAGAGGAGGGTGGAAGGGAGAGAGAGAGAAGGAGAGAGGGGAGGAAGAGGAGGAGCGGGAGAAAGGCAAGGGAAGAAGTAAGAGGAAGGAGAGGAGGAAGGAAGGAAGTAGAGAAGGGAGGGAAGGAGAAAAGAAAGGAAAAAGAAGGTGGTGTTACAACAGGCAGTTAAATAAAACAGTGTTTCTCAACCTTGGCAACTTGAAGATGTCCGGATTTCAACTCCCAGAATTCCCCAGCCAGCGAATGCTGGCTGGGGAATTCTGGGAGTTGAAGTCCGGACATCTTCAAGTTGCCAAGGTTGAGAAACACTGAAATAGAATGACATGTATAAGAATGAGAAATGTAAAGAAGAATAACCATTACGTGAACGTACACTTAAAACGGTATGTAAGAGAATTTTTTAAAAAATGGAAAAAAAATATAAATATAAAAATATAAACGTGGTAGATTAAAAAAAAAAAAAAAGACGGTTTTGCAAATCTAGAAAAAATCTACAGCCTCGACGCTTGGCTTCGATTCTTCCCCCTTTCAGCTTCTCTACCTTCCCATTTTTTCCGCTCCGTAATGTATTTTCTGCCATTTGCTCACCCTGGAAAGAGGGAGAGGGGGGGAACATGGGTGTGTTTGCACGCAGAACATCTGTGAATTATTTAATCCGTTTGGGAGTTTGCCAGAATAGATTTGGGAAAAGAATGTTTTACCCTGCGGGAGTTCCAGGGTGACTCCTCAACTTTAAAGCCCAGATTTTCTTAGCAATAATTCTCGCTTTTGTGTGTCGAAAGGACTCGGCATCGCAGCGAAGGGAGTATTTGGGGTTCAAAGAACAACCCTCAATGGGTCAAATCCTCCACTTAAGACCACGGTGGAGGCTGGGACTTCTGCCGCTAAACGAGTTGGTTGTTATGTGGGTCACAGCCAATTTTGCAAGCTCTTGCTGCAGTCCGTCGGTGAATCGCGTGAGCACAAGTAGTCCTCAGCTTACGACCACGATGGAGCCACGTGCTAAGCAAGACCGTTGTTAAGTGAGTTTTCTCCCCCCTTTTTACGACATTTTTTGCCACAGTTGTTAAGCGGATCATGACACAGTTTTTAAGGGAATTTATGACTTCCCCCGTTGACTTCGCTGGTCGCAAAAGGGGATCGCGTGTCCCCCGGGACACTGCGACCGTCATAAATATGAGTCAGCGTCCAAGTGTCTGAATGTAAATCAGGTGACCCAGGCGGATTCTGCAAAGGTCGTTAAGTGTGAAAAATGGTCATAAGTCACCTTTTTCAGTGCCGGTGTAACTTCGGCCACTAAACGAATGGCTGTAAGTTGAAACTACCTGTCTGTACATCTGTGTCATAAGTTGAGGACTATCTGTATCAATTTGCCATGGGCGTAGGCTGATGGATATTGAGAAACATCTCATTTTTCTGAGCAATTAACCATTTTTAAGGAAAGTTAGACTAAGGAAATATGGGTGTTCGAACTACTTCCTTGAACTCAGAACTCAAGATAATTTGAGCCTTTGATACCCCAGTTATACGGCCAGGGGACTCCAAATGTGGCCACTTTTAAGACATGAGGACTTCAACTCCCAGAATTCCCCAGCCAGCCAAACTTGGTAACTTTTAAGAGATGAGGATTTCAATTCCCAGAATTCCCCAGCCAGCCAAACTTGGTAACTTTTAAGAGATGAGGATTTCAATTCCCAGAATTCCCCAGCCAGCCAAACTTGGTAACTTTTAAGAGATGAGGATTTCAACTGCCAGAATTCCCTGGCCAGCTAAACTTCGTAACTTAAGAGATGAGTTCAATTCCCAGAATTCCCCAGGGATCCAAACTGGGTAACTTTAAGACATGAAGACTTCAACTCCCAGAATTCCCCAGCCAGCCAAACTTGGTAACTTTTAAGAGATGAGCAACTCCCAGAATTCCCCAGGGAGCCAAACTGGGTAACTTTAAGACCTCAGGACTTCAACTCCCAGAATTCCCCAGCTAGTATTGAGTTGAAGTTCACCCATCTTCATGTTGCCAAGCGTGAGAAAAGCACCAGTTACAGAAACTCCAACTGCCTGTTACTCAAAGGCGTCAATTAATTAGCTCTAGAAGTAGTCCTCGACTTACGACCACAATTGAGCCCAAAACCTTGGTCGCTAAGTGAGTTTTGCCCCATTTTACGACCTTCCTTGCCACCGTTATTAAGTGGATCACGGAACTTGTCAAGTTGGTGACACGGTCGTTCAGTGAATCCGGCTTCCACATTGACTCTGCTCATCGGAAGGTCGTAAAATGGGACCACATGACCCCCCCACCCCCACCCGGATGCTGCCACCGTCATAAATACGAGCCCGTTGTTAGCGTTTGAACTTTGATCACGTAATCCCGGGACACTGCGACCGTCATAAATGCGAAGCAGTTGTCAAGGATCCCAATGCATAAATTGCATGATTATGGAGATATTGCAGGGGTCGTTAAGTGGGAAAACCGGTCACAAGTCCCTCTTTTCAGTGCTGTTGTAACTTCGAACGGTCACTGAACGAACTGTTGTAAGTCGAGGACCATCTGTACCTCCCCTTGCAGGTAGGCTTCAACTTGCGACCGTTCGTTTAACGACCAAAGTCACAACGCCCTCGAAAAGGGAATTATGACCATTTTTCCCACTTAACGACCATCGCCGCATCTTCATAGTCACGTGATCACCCTTTGCAAGCTTCCCAGCCGGCTTTCGACGAGCAAAGTCAACGGGGGAACCTGCCTTCGCTTAATGACCACGCGATTCACTTAACGACTAGACAATTCACTTTGCTGCAGTGATCCGCTTAACCATCGTGGCCAAAGAGGTCACACACCCAAACCAGTCTCACTTAACAACCAACTTGGTTTATCAAGGGAAATTCTTCCGGTCTGAGTCCTGCTTGTACACTGAGGACGTATAGGTAGTCCTCGACGTACGGCAATTCGTTTAGTGACCGTTCAAAGTTGCCACAAAAAAGCAACTGATAAGCGTTTTTCACACTTATTGGCCACTGCAGCATCGCTACGGTGACTTGATCGAAACTCGGGCGCTTGGTAACTGTGACTCGTATTTAGGACAGTTGCAGTGGTCCCGGGACCATGGGACGATTCCATCCTTCGGCGACCACTTGGCCAGCAAAATCAACGGGGAAGCTGGATTCCCTTAACGACGGTGGCAAGAAAAGCCTCACCATGGTACAAAACCCCCTGAACCAAGCTCTCCCT
Organism: Thamnophis elegans; assembly: GCF_009769535.1. Classification (NCBI taxonomy): domain Eukaryota; kingdom Metazoa; phylum Chordata; class Lepidosauria; order Squamata; family Natricidae; genus Thamnophis; species Thamnophis elegans. Next base: position 2,462,965 of record NC_045547.1, read on the forward strand.
TTGCAACGGAAACGTTGCGGTTCAGTTGCGGTCGAAATGCGAGGACTCTACCTTGATCCACATGAAAAACAAAACAAACCGGAAGCTTCACTATACGACCGAACTCATCCAGGGAGAACTGCGGTGTCCTGCTTAGCGCCGTCCCCTGCCCGCAGCTGAAAAACCACCATTTCCAAAGAGGGCCAAATTCTTATTTTATTTCTATTTTGCTTTTGTCTCCTGGCCTCCCCATTTAGGGTAGACTTTCTTGGCCAAATTTGCCGGAGTCGCCCCCGGCCGGGGCCATATGTGCTCCCTCGCACGCTTGCTAAACAAGTGTGCCAAGTGGCACCAGCTGTCCTGCACAAAACAACTGCTGGTATTTGTGTTATTTCTTCCTCCGACGGGCAAAGGGGCAGCTCCCGGCGGCTGCCTCATTCGCGCACGCCTTCCCCAAACCTCAAAACTTGCAAAAGAGGTTTCGGCTGGTATGGACAAGATATCTTAAATTTGCTAAAAGAGGACTGGAATCCTTTCTCCGCCCTCCGAAAGATCCTGTTTAAGAGAATAACCAGAGTGTTGGAAGGGGCCTTGGAGGTCTTCTAGTCCAACCCCCTGTTCAAGCAGGAAACCCTACAATTTCCAAGCAAATGGCTATCCAGTCTCTTCTTCTTAAAAGCCTCCAGCTGATGGAGCACCCACAACTCCTGGGGGCAAGGAGTTCCACTGGTTAATTGTCCTCACCGTTAAGAAAATCCTCCTTAGTTCTACTTTGCTTCTCTCCTTGATTCGTTATGATTTCTTTCCAAGGTTTGAACTGCAGAATAATAACACAATAATTCCTTCCTTCCTTCCTTCCTTCCTTCCTTCCTTCCTTCCTTCCTTCCTTCCTTCCTTCCTTCCTTCCTTCCTCCTTCCTTCTTTCTTCCATCCATCCATCCATCCATCCATCCATCCATAGAATAGAGAATTGGAAGGGACATTGGAGGTCTTCTAGTCCAGCCCCCTGCTCAGGCAGGAAACCCTACACCACTTCAGACAAACGGCTGTCTAAACTCTTCTTGAATGCCTCCAGCGATGATGAAGCAACCATAACTTCTGGTGGTAAGCTGTTCCACCGGTTAATTGTTCTCCCTGTCAGGAAATTCCTCCTTAGCTCTAGGTTGCATCTCTCCTTGATTAGTTTCCACCCGTTGCTTCTCCTGCGTTCAGGTGCTTTGGAGAATAGGTTAAACCCCCCCCCCCCTCCGACACCTCTTTTTTGTGGCAGCCTTTCAAATACTGGAAAACTGCTATCATGTCACCCCCTTGTCCTTCTCGTCATTCCACTAGACACATCCAATTAAATCTAGTTTTGCTTGGGACGCTAAGGAAGACACCCATCTATTCTATCGCCAACTACGCCAACTTTCCTGGGCCAGCCTCGAGAATAAACTGACAGCTAGTTTCTTGGATCCAAAGGGAGGTTTTCTGGCTAACCTTGGAAGGGGAGAAAAAAATAATAATTTTGCAGTCCTATCCACCCACCCCCAAAAAAGTTGATGAATAGGCCATTGCAATCAGTATAATCTCCCTGGAGCTTTCGCTAGCAAGTTTCGAATTTCAAGTTTTAAAAAGTTTCCCAGCTTGGGACCGTTCCTCCGATAAAAGATTTTTGCAAAAAAGAAAAACACATTTTTTTTTCCCTTTTGGTTTTGAGTTTTTATCAACCCTTGGGATTACAGCAAACAAAGGCAATATGGCAGTTTCCTCTTAACCAGAGACGGAGAAAGGGGAATTTATTTTATTTTATTTTATTTTTTTGGGTGCTAAAGTAAAGCAATGTTAGGGCACCGTGTTCGTAGTGGCAGGGTGAAATGTTACAGAGGAAGAAGCAAAAATAAATGAATAAATATGGAATTTGCTGTACTTTTTCTAAGCCTCTGAAGATAGCCACTGGGTGGGAGAGGGGGGGGGAAGTGTCCCACGCTGAACACATAAAACTTTGCCCCACTTCTGCACTGAGAAATGATAGGGGGAGGCAGCCAAAAGGGAGAGAGAGAGAGAGAGACCCCCTTCCTCAAGCAAAACAGCCCCCCCTTTTTTTCCTGGAGCTTACATTTTCGCCTTATAAGGAGCAGATCGTCCCGAAGGAAATCTTTAGCCGTACCTGATTCCCCTCCAAAAAACAAACTTTATAAAAAGTTTACAAAGGATGCTTCTTCTGCCCTTTACTCCTGATTTTAGCAGTGCCTCCCCCACCCAAAAAAAGACCACCCCAGGCCCCCAGACTTTGGGCTTACCATGATGCCTGTGTCGGGATTCCAGTAAAGCAGCTGCTGCCTCTCCTCCCTGCAAATTTATAACCCAAGCAAGACCAGACTCCACCTGAAAAATGAAGTCTTCTGCTCATTTAAAGCAACAGGCACCCATTCAAGGCAAAGGGGTGGGATGGGGTGGGAGGGAGAAATGGGGTAGGGACTGTGGTCAGAATTCATGCACGTTGTTTATTCCACCGCCGGGGGTCCTTTGGAAGGGTCTCCAGGCGTGTGGGGTCGGGTGTGAACTCACAAACACACACACACACACACTTCCAGAGAGCATCATCCTTAGCCTGGGTGGTGGGTTTCCTGGTTTGAGCCAGCTGGCTGGGGGAATTCTAGGAGTTGAAGTCCATGGGGTTTTCAAATTGCCCAACCTTGATTCTAGTGGTTCCTTCATTCCTTGATTCTAATGCTGGGATCCAATATTCTTTTAGAACCAGTTCTATGGGCTTGGCTTGGCTTGGCTTGATGGGCAAGGGAAGGATACTGTGAAATCCTCATTCCGTCCCCACTCCAGGGGAAGGATACTGTAAAATCCCCATTCTCTCCCTACTCCAGGGGAAGGATACTGTAAAATCTCCCTTCCTTCCCTACTCCAGGGGAAGGATACTGCAAAATCCCCATTCTCTCCCTATTCCAGGTGGAAGGATACTGCAAAATCTCCCTTCCCTTCCCACTCCGGGGGAAGGATACTGCAAAATCTCCCTTCCCTTCCCACTCCGGGGGAAGGATACTGCAAAATCTCCCTTCCCTTCCCACTCCGGGGGAAGGATACTGCAAAATCCCCATTCTCTCCCTACTCCAGGGGGAAGGATACTGCAAAATCCCCATTCTCTCCCTACTCCAGGGGAAGGATACTGTAAAATCTCCCTTCCTTCCCTACTCCAGGGGAAGGATACTGCAAAATCCCCATTCTCTCCCTATCCCAGGTGGAAGGATACTGCAAAATCTCCCTTCCCTTCCCACTCCGGGGGAAGGATACTGCAAAATCTCCCTTCCCTTCCCACTCCGGGGGAAGGATACTGCAAAATCTCCCTTCCCTTCCCACTCTGGGGGAAGGATACTGTAAAATCTCCCATGGCACGACAAAACCGTGCTCGACTAAAGCGCACCTGATTAAACCGCGTCGCTGACATCATCAACAGGGCGACAACATCGAGAGCGGAGAAAGAAGAGCACTTTAAATAGCGCTTTGAAAGCAAGCCGATTCAAGTTAAGGTAAGGGTTAGGTTTAGGGTTAGGTTTAGGGTTAGGTTAAGGGTTAGGTTTAGGGTTAGGGTTAGGGTTAGGTTAAGGGTTAGGGGGGTTAGGTTTAGGTTTAGGGGTTAATTTCAGGTTTAGCGTTTACAGCGTACTTCTGTCTCCGCGCTGTTGTCGCCCTGTGATGATGTCAGCTACGCGGTTGCGTTGAGCGCGCTTTAGTCGAACGCGGTTTTGTGGTGGACCCAAAATCTCCATTCCCTCCTGATCAACTGGGACTCAGAAGGCAGAGAATAGATGGGAGGGCGGGGCCAGCCAGAGGTGGCATTTGCAAACTACTCCAAACTACTCAACTTTTCCTCTACCGGTTCTCCAAAACTGGTCAGAACCGGCTGAATCCCACCTCTCATCTAATGATCATGGGTGGTGTATCAAAATCTCAAAGGGCTTTCAGAAGAATCCTCCAATCACCATGTTTGCCGAGCCCTCCCGAGCTGGAATTAATATCTCACATATCCCGGACCTAAAGTGTTTCAGCTTTTCCACACAGGACGACATTATAATGGGGCATTGCACAGCAAAAGAACTGGACCCAAAGACAGGTTTTGTCCCCCTGCCATCACTCTGCTACACAACTAACTCTTACAACACTTGTCTGATGCCCTGGGATGTCAAACCATCTACTAGGGCTGTGTTGTTGTTGTTGTTGTTAATCTTTGGTGAGATTCACAGCCTTTGGGGCTGGTTGGTAGCTCAACAGCTCAAGTCCTAACCAAGGACCTAGGAACTGTTAAGGCAGTGTTTCTCAACCTTGGCAACTTGAAGATGTCCGGACTTCAACTCTCAGAATTCCCCAGCCAGCGAATGCTGGCTGGGGAATTCTGGGAGTTGAAGTCCGGACATCTTCAAGTTGCCAAGGTTGAGAAACACTGTGTTAAGGTAACGTCGGAGGATATCAGCTGTTCCAAGTAGGGTGGTTTTGTGTAGAATCAGAATGTTCAAGTCCGAAAAAAATATAGAATTTCCAAATAGCGAGGTGGCCCTTTAGGTATTGCTCCAAGGGCTCCAATTACAATTGGATTAACTATTATTATTATATAGTTTATTCATTAAACATGAAACTCAGCCAACTGAACATTCAAAAATGCATCACAAATACCAGTGACTGGTGCTAATGGTTGATACGGTTTTCTGCCAGCGTCCTAGGTATCAACCAAGGACCTTCTGAAAATATAAGATGTTCCGAGTAGCCCAGTTTTTTGCAGTTCCGCTGGTGTTTTTAGAGGAAGCTGCAATTTGTGGATGTATCTTGTAAAATTCTTGGACATGGTGCCAAGTGCCCCGATGACAATGGGTATCCCTATTTATTATTATTATTGTTATTATAGAGCCGAGGTGGCGTAGTGGTTAAATGCAGCACTGCAGGCTACTTCAGCTGACTGCAGTTCTGCAGTTCGGCTGTTCAAATCTCACCGGCTCAGGGTTGACTCAGCCTTCCATCCTTCCGAGGTGGGTAAAATGAGGACCCGGATTGTTGTTGGGGGCAATATGCTGACTCTGTAAACCGCTTAGAGAGGGCTGAAAGCCCTATGAAGCAGTATATAAGTCTAACTGCTATTGCTATTGCTATTGTTGTTACTATTATTGTTGTTGTTATATACTTTATTCATTAAACATGAAACTCAATAAACTGAACATTCAAAAATACATCACAAATACCAGTGACTGGTGCTAATGGTAATTATTATTAATTATCATCATCATCCTTCTTACCTTTCCTATTACTTATGTCCTTGGCTTCTTAGGACTTTGTTGATTTATTTTGTATCCGATTATGATTTATGTTGATTGCTTATTTCGTATCCAATGACTCTCAGTGAGTGTTGTATCTTATGATTTATGATTTACTGCTTGTGGCTCGTAGGTACACTGAGAGCCTAGGAACCGAAGACAAATTCCCTGTGTGTCCAATCACACTTGGCCAATAAAAGAATTCTGTTCTGTTCCATGATGCCATGCCATGCCATAATAGTCACAGCTCAAGGTTGAAATAGCAATAGCGATAGCAGTTAGACTTATATACCGCTTCATAGGGCTTTCAACCACCTCTAAGCGGTTTACAGAGTCGGCATATTGCCCCCAACAACAATCCGGGTCCTCATTTCACCCACCTCGGAAGGATGGAAGGCTGAGTCAACCCTGAGCCGGTGAGATTTGAACAGCCGAACTGCAGAATTGCAGTCAGCTGAAGTAGCCTGCAGTGCTGCATTTAACCACTGCGCCACCTCGGCGCAATGAGGGGGTCCTTGCTGTTCTCTGAGCTTGGTCGTTTTCTTGCAGACGTTTCCTGACCCAACTAGATAACGCCATCAGTGCTAGAAGTGAGGGGGGTTGGTGGAGAGGAGGAAGAAGAAGAGGAGGAGGAGAAGGAGGAGGAGGAAGAGGAGGAGGAGGAGAAGGAGGACTGGGGTCGTTGGTGCTCTCTGAGCTTGGTTGTTTTCTTGCAGACATTTCAAGACCAAGCTAGGCTACATCATCAGTGTCAGAAGGGAGGGGGATTCTAATTCTAATTCTTGTTTTAAAATATACTTTTTTAGTTACCATTTTCATAACATATAATCACATGTATACTATTAGCCATAGCCAATATCCTTTTGTATTAAGTAGTAATTACATCAGTTCCTCTTGCCATCAACGCCCAGAAAGATAAAAACCCATTATTGGCTCTTCTGCTCTCCATACACCTCTTTCTTCTGCCTCTCTCCTACCTCCTTTCTTCCCTCCATCATCCTTTCCTACTCTACTTCCCCTTCCTTTCTCCTTCTCCTCTCTCCCCTTTCCACTCCTCCTTATCCTCCTCATCTTCCCCCCTTCCCCTCTCTCCTATCCCTCTCTTCCCATCTTTCTTCTCTCCTCTGTTTCCCACTCTTCCTCTCACTGGTGTATTTCCGCTTCTGAGCAAACTCCATTCTATGTTGATGGTATTTATGCTCCCATATCAATATACTTAACATATCTTAGTTTTAAAGAAAAAATAAGAGAGTATACATGTGCGATCATATTACATTAAAATCTAACACCCCTCGTCAAGCCTAATATACATCCCTCCCTCCCACCCTAATTCTATTGATTGTCAATAAGACATTGATTGCAACCCGCAGGCCAATGAGCCAGCTAGCATCTCCCAGCATGGCTGTCATGACTCCCCATCTTACCAACTGAAAACAGCTTTTAGGTTTAGTCATTTATCAAAAGGGGAAGCTGCCAAACCGTGTTTGTTTCTCCAATGTACACAATTGTCCATCTATACAGTGAAACACACGTCCCTTTGTTCTCTCCCCGTCCGTCTTTCTTTTTTGCTCGTCGTTCCGTTGTATTTCTCACTGTGTTCTTTCTGTCTGCCTGTTTTATTGCTCTGGGATCTTACTTCTATTCACTCGCCTTTCCTTTCTCCTTCTTCTTTTTTATTGTGATAAGCTGCCTGGAGTAGCAGCCCCAGGGCCAGACAGGCAGTAAGTGAATTTAACAAAAATAAAGAAAGGAAAAAAGAAAATTCTGGGCGCAAAACAAAGCTTCCTCCCTCCCTCCCTTCCCCTCCCTCTTTCCTCCCTTCCTCCTTTTCTCCTACTTCTTCCCTCCTTCCTCTTCTTTCCTCCCTCCTCTTTCCTCCCTCCCTCTTTCCTCCCTTCCTTTCCTCCTCCTCATTCTTCTCTCCCTCTCTCCTTCCTTCCTCTTCTTTCCTCCCTCCGTATTTCCCTTCCTTTCTCCTCTTTCCTCCCTCCATCCCTCTTTCCTTCCTTCCTTCTTTTCTCCTCCTTCCTTCCCTCCCTCCTCCCTCCTTTCCTCCCTCCTCTTTCCTCCCTCTCCCTTTCCTCCTCCTCTTTCTTCTTTCCCTCCTCCCCCTCCCTCTTTCCTCCTCCTTCTTCCCTCCCTCCTCTTTCCTCCCTCTCCCTTTCCTCCCTTCCTTTTCTCCTCCTCCTCCTCATTCTTCTCTCCCTCTCTCCTTGCTTCCTCTTCTTTCCTCCCTCCATCCCTCTTTCCTTCCTTCTTTCCTCCCACTCTTTTCCTTCCTTCCTTCCTTCCTTCCTTCCTTCCTTCCTTCCTTCCTTCCTTCCTTGGAGGTCTTCTAGTCCAACCCCCTGCTCAGGCAGGAAACCCTATACCATTTCAGACAAATGGCTGTCCATTCTCTTCTTAAAGACTTCCAGTGTTGGGGCATTCACAACTTCTGGAGGCAAGTTTTGTTCTACTAGTTAATTGTTCTAACTGCCTGGAAATTCCTCCTCAGTTCTAAGTTGCTTCTCTCCTTGATTAGTTTCCACCCATTGCTTCTTGTTCTACCCTCAGGTGCCTTGGAGAATAGTTTGACTCCCTCTTCTTTTTGGCAACCCCTGAGATATTGGAACAATGTTGAGTAATTAAACTTCTGCAAGGAAACAACCAAGCTCAGAGACCACTAAGTCATTCTCCTCCTCTCCGCAAACCCCACCCCCTTCTAGTACTGATAATGTTCCCTAGTAGGGTCATGAAATGTCTGCAAAATATCACTAAGCTCAGAGAGCACCACATAGTCCTTTCTTCCTCCCTGCCTCCCTCCTTCCCTTCCCTTTATTCCTTCTCCTTTCTCTTCTTCTCCACAACCTCCCTCCCTTCTAGCACTGATGATGTGACCTAGTTGGGTCATGAAATGTCTGCAAAAACCCCACCAAGCTCAGAGAGCATCAAGGACCCACCACAGCCCTTCCTTCCTTCCTTCCTTCCTTCCTTCCTTCCTTCCTTCCTCCTCCTCCACTTGTAGTCTTTTACTTACAACCTCTTCTCCTTCCTTCCTTCCATCTTTCTTTCCTTCCTCCTCTTCCCTCCTCCTCCTCCACCTGTAGTCTGACTTACAACCTCTTCTCCTTCCTTCCTTCTGTCTTTCTTTCCTTCCTCCTCTTCCCTCCTTCTCCTCCACTTGTAGTCTTTGACTTACAACCTCTTCTCCTTCCTTCCTTCCTTCCTTCCTTCCTTCCTTCCTTCCTTCCTTCCTTCCTTCCTTCCTTCCCTCCCTTCTCCCCTCCCTCCCTTCCCTTCATTCCTTCTCCTTTCTCCTCCTCCTCTCCACAAACCCCCACCCCCTTCTAGCACTGAGGATGTTCCCTGGTAGGGCCACGAAACGTCTGCCAGCCGACCACCCAGCTCAGAGGGCACCGCGCACCCCCATGATACAGTGGCTGTTTGGCAGAATTAGCGCAGCCCTCATTTGCAGTAAACCTCGGAAGCCAGTTGCCAGTCCCGATCCTTACTACATTGGGCGCCTTGCGTGGGGGCACGAGGTAGTTACGACGAGGGACCCCCCTCCTGACCCAATTTGGGTCTGCTCGACCCGTGAGAACCTTTCCCCCCCCCCTGTCTTAGATCTTCCCTGGCACACGCTTTGCAGCGCGGAAAACGTCTTCCACGATTGCTCCACTGTACGGAATATGCTGACCGCAGGAAATGCTCAACGGTGCCTTCTCCCAGGGCCCTGAGGAACATGTTAGAAACCGTTCCTGTTGCACAGCCCGCGGTGTCTGTGTGGATAGCGCATAATTTGATTAAAGGGTGTGTCTTTAATTGCATTTATTAAGGCCATTGGCACGCCTCACTTCTGCTCTTCTGCAGTTGTGTGTTGAGGTGGCACAGTGGTTAAATGCAGCACTGCAGGCTACTTCAGCTGACTGCAGTTCTGCAGTTCGGCTGTTCAAATCTCACCGGCTCAGGGTTGACTCAGCCTTCCATCCTTCCGAGGTGGGTAAAATGAGGACCCGGATTGTTGTTGGGGGCGATATGCTGACCTAGGCTGCAGTTCAGCGGTTCAAATCTCACCGGCTCAGGGTTGACTCAGCCTTCCATCCTTCCGAGGTGGGTGAAATGAGGACCTGGATTGTTGTTGGGGGCGATATGCTGACTCTGTAAACCGCTTAGAGAGGGCTGAAAGCCCTATGAAGCGGTATATAAGTCTAACTGCTATTGCTATTGCTATTGCTATTCACCCTTTTGAACTTTGGGGACGGGTGGGGGGGCAAAGACCCCGTCCGTCCGTCGCCCCCGAGGACCCCGCGAACAGCGAAAATAAATACACGAATCACTGAAAATCATTGCGTCCCACCTAAGGTGGCAAGGCTCCAAGTTGTCCTGCTTCGGATAAGAGGTCCTCGGCTTACAGCCACTGTTTCATGGGGGTGCGCGGTGCACTCTGAGCTGGGTGGTCGGCTTGCAGACGTTAGTTCTTGTTCTGCCTTGGCCATGAAAGCTAGCTGGGTGACTTAGGGCCAGCCACCAGGAGATTGGGAGTTCCAGTTCTGCTTTAGGAATGACAGGCGGCTGGATGGCTTTGGGCCAATCCCCAGGAGATTGGGAGTTCTAGTCCTGTTTTAGGCATGGAAGCCAACTGGGTGGCTTTGGGCCAATCGCCAGGAGACTGGGAGTTCTAGTCCTGTTTTAGGCATGGAAGCCAACTGGGTGGCTTTGGGCCAATCCCCAGGAGATTGGGAGTTCTAGTGCTTTAGGCAGGGAAGCCAACTGGGAGGCTTTGGGCCAATCACCAGGAGATTGGGAGTTCTAGTTGTTGAAGCCTGCGGATCTAACACTAGTCCTGTTTTACGCATGGAAGCCAACTGAATGGCTTTGGGCCAGTCACCAGGAGATTGGGAGTTCTAGTGCTTTAGGCATGGAAGCCAACTGAATGGCTTTGGGCCAATCCCCAGGAGATTGGGAGTTCTAATCCTGTTTTGGGCATGAAAGCCAACTGGGAGGCTTTGGGCCAATCACCAAGAGATTGGAAGTTCTAGTCCTGTTTTAGGCATGAAAGCCAATTGGCTTTGGGCCAATCCCCAGGAGATTGGGAGTTCTAGTCCTGTTTTAGGCATGGAAGCCAACTGGATGACAAAGCAGTTGTCTGAAATGGAATTGGGTCTCCTGCTTCAACAGGGGGCTGGAGTAGAAGACCTCCAAGGTCCCTTCCAACTGTTATCATTGTGTTATTATTCTGTAGTTCAAACCTTGGAAAGAAATAATAACTAATCAAGGAGAGAACCAATCTGGAACTATAAGGAGCTATTTCCTAACAGTGAGAAAAATTAACCAGTGGAACTCCTTGCCTCCAGGAGTTGTGGGTGCTCCTCCATCACTGGAGGCCTTGAAGAAGAGACCGGACAGCCATTTGTCAAGAGGGGCTTGATCAGGGGGCTGGACTAGAAGACCTCCAAGGCCCCTTCTGTCATCCTATCGTCACTGGAGGCTTTTAAGAAGAGACTGGACAGCCGCTTGTCTGAAATGGAATTGGGAGTTCTAGTCCTGTTTTAGGCATGAAAGCCAACTGGGTGACAGCCATTGGTCTGAAATGGAACCGGGTCTCCTGCTTGAGCAGGGGGTTGGACTAGAAGACCTCCAAGGTCCCTTCCAGCTCTATTCCGATTGATCGATGGCATAGAGGTCCCAGTGGTGGGATTCAAATAATTGAACAACCGGTTCTCTGCCATAATGATCAGGTATAGCTCGGTGGTCATGTGACCATGTGGGCGTGGCCAACTCACATCGATGGGCGCTTCGCCTTAGCTGTGACAATGGCAATCAGGGTTAACCGGAGAGGCAGTTTCTGTAAGCAGGGCAATGAAGATCAGGCTAGAAACAACGCCAGCATTATTTCCTTCCTGCCTAAAAAATAAGATAAGAGGAAAGAGGAAAGAGGGGAGGAATGGGAAGAAGAGGGGAAGGGTAAAGGGGAGGAAGGGGAAGGAGAGAAGGGAAAGGAGAGGAGGAAGGAAGGAAGGAGAGAAGAAAGAGAAGAAAGGGGGGTAGGAAGGAGGGAGGGAAGGAGGGAGGGAAGGAAGGAGGGAAGGAAGGAGGGAAGGAAGGAGAGAAGAAAGGAGAGAAGGAAGGAGGGAAAGAAAGAGAGAAGGAGAGAAGAAAGGAGGGAAGGAAGGAGGGAATGTAGGAGAGAAGGAAGGGGGGAAGGAAGGAGGAAAGGAAGGGGGAAAGGAAGGAGAGAAGGAGAAAAGAAAGGAGGGAAGGAAGGAGGGAAGGAAGGAGGGATAACAATTAAACAATTGTAGTCAAATGGAGGTATGATGATGGTAATATGTATAAATATCTGAGTTAAAATACTTCAGTTAATATGAATTATGCTTGATGACTGTGGAAGAGATGCACGATAGTCTTTTGAAACCAACTGATACACTTCCTACAGTATGTAAAAAAGGAAGATTTTATGTGTTGTGTTTGTTTTGAAAATAAAAATTAAAATAATAATAATTAAAAAAAATAAGATTTCTTCCAACAACCGGTTCTCCGAACTGCTTAGAAAGTTACCAACCGGTTCTCCCGAATAGGCGCGAACCGGCTGAATCCCATCACTGAATCCCATCACCCTCCAGCCTTCCGTCCAGCAAACCAGCCTGCCACCGTAGAGGCTATTCGGCAGAGTCTCCGGGGAAAGATCTGAAGGTCGGCGCTTGTTCCATTTTCTTGCGGCCTCGAGGAAAGGAAACAGATGGGGGCCAGCTCCTTTAAAAATAACTGGCATGTTTTTTAACAGGTGGCTCCCCAGACAGGGGAAGGGCTGGAATGCAGAGGCTGGGGTGGGGAGGGGGAGGCCGAAGGCTAGGTGAAGTGATTCAGACACAGTTGGTGGGGCGGGGAGCGGGGGGGGGGGGAGTTGGAAGGAGAAGGCACAAAGGGTGGGTGGGAGGCAGCTTGCAAAAGGACCGAGGAATAAGGTTGGGCTTGCATCAGAGGTGGGTTCCCACCAGTTTGCACCAGTTCGGTAGAACCGGTTCGTCAAATCGGTTAGAAGAGGTTCCACCAGTGGACCCGGAAAGCAGGCCACACCTACAGAAGAGGTTCCAAAAATTTTTGAAACCCACCACTGACACACACAGACTCACAGAGAGAGAGAAAGAGAAAGAGAAAGAAAGGAAGGAAGAAATAAAGAAAAAAAGAAAGAAAAAGTGAGAGAGAGATGAAAGAAAAAAAGGAAAAAGGGACAGAGAGACAAAAGGAAGGAAAGAGAGAGAGAGAGAGAGAAAGAAAGAAAGAAAGCAATAGCAATAGCAGTTAGACTTATATATCGCTTCATAGGCCTTTCAGCCCTCTCTAAGCGGTTTACAGAGTCAGCATATTGCCCCCAACAACAATCCGGGTCCTCATTTTACCCACCTCGGAAGGATGGAAGGCTGAGTCAACCTTGAGCCTGGTGGGATTTGAACAGCCGAACTGCAGAACTACAGTCAGCTGAAGTAGCCTGCAGTGCTGCACTCTAACCACTGCACCACCTCGGCTCTTTCTTTCTAAAGAAAGAAAGAAAGAAACAAAGAAAGAAAGAAAACACATGGCCAGCAAGCCACTCCCACCAGGTCACATGGCCGGCAAGCCACTCCCACAAAGGAAGCCACACCCACAGAGTAGGTTCAAAAAAAAATTGAAACCCACCACTGGCTTGCATAGATAGCCCCCCCTTGGTTGAGATAAAAGGCAGAGGGAAATCCAGCTGAAGAGAACTCGGTTTATAAGAGAATATTTGTAACTCGGGGTTGAACTGAGGGGGTCCTTGGTGGTCTCTGAGCCTGGTGGTTTTCTTCCAGACGTTTCGTGACCCAACTAGGTAACGTCATCAATGCTGGGAAGGAGGGGGGTTGTGGAGAGGAGGAGGAGGAGGAAGAGAAAGGAGAAGGAATAAAGGGAAGGGAGGAAGGAAAGGGAGAGAGGGAAGTCTGTAGGGGTGTCCTTGGTGGTCTCTGAGCTTGGTGGTTTTCTTGCAGATGTTTCATGACCCAACTAGGGAACATCATCAGGGCTCAAGGGAGTGAGTTTGTGGTGGGGAAAAGGGAGAGGAGGAGGAGGAGGAAGAGGAGGAGGAGGAGGAGGAGGAGAAGAGGAGGAGGAGGAGGAGGAGAAGAGGAGGAGAAGAGGAGAAGAGGAGGAGGAGAAGGAGAAGAGGAGGAGGAGGAGTAGAAGAGGAGGAGAAGAGGAGGAGAAGAGGAGGAGGATGACAACAACTGTGGAGTCCTTGATGTCTCCAAGCTCAGTGGTTTCCTTGCAAACGTTTCATGGCCCACACTAGCTAACAATACCAGTGCTACTACATCACACTTGCCCTGATGATGTTACCTGGCTGGGTCACGAAACGTCTGCAAGAAAACCACCAAGCTCAAGGAGCAGCAGGGACCCCTCAGGACTCAGTTTATTGGCTTCAGAGCCATATTTTGAATCCTTTCTGTCCAACTCACTTCTGGGGACAAAATATTGACCGTCCCAGCCTCCTGGGGGTCACACGGACTCTCTTTGCGGCCTCCTGACAGGCAAAATCCACGGGAGAAGCCCATGATTCACTTAACAAACCATCTGGCTAATTTAACGACTGCAGCGATTCGGTTAACAAACGTGGCGGAGAAAAGTCATAAAACGGGTCAAAACTCCCTTAGGAAAACGGCTCACTCGGCCACAAAAATTCGGGGCTCGATTGGGGTCATAAGTCGAGGACTCCCTGGGTGCTTCATCACCGGAGGTTTTTTAAGAAGGGATGAGACAGCCATTTGTCTGAAATGGAATCGTTTCCTGCTTGAGCAGGGGGTTGGACTAGAAGACCTCTAAGGTCCCTTCCAACTCTATGATGGTGTTGTTATTTTTTTTAAAATAATTTTATTTTATCAATTTCATATATACATTCACAATTATATGATCTCATAACTGTTATTAATAATATGTATTTATAACCATTTTTCCCTACTGTTGACAATATACTTGAAGATTGCTTTTTTATCATCCCATAGATCCATCTTATCTTACAACGGTCCTACTTCTTCTTCCCTGCCTCCCTCTTTCCTTCCCTCGTTTCTTCTCTCCTACTCCCCTTCCTTCCCTCCCTCCTTCTCTCCTTCCCTCCTTCCTTCCCTCCTTTCTTTTCTCCTTCTCTCCTTCCTTTCCCCCTTCCTTTCCTCCTTCCTTCCCCCCTTCCTTCTCTCCTACATTCCCTCCTTCCCTCCTTTCTTCTCTCCTACATTCCCTCCTTCCTTCCCTCCTTTCTTCTCTCCTTCCTTCCTTCCCTCCTTCCTTCCCTCCTTGCTTCCCTCCCTCCTTCCCTCCCTCCTTCCTACCCCCCTTTCTTCTCTTTCTTCTCTCCTTCCTTCCTTCCTTCCTTCCTTCCTTCCTTCCTTCCTCCTCTCCTTTCCCTTCTCTCCTTCCCCTTCCTCCCCTTTACCCTTCCCCTCTTCTTCCCATTCCTCCCCTCTTTCCTCTTTCATCTTCTTTTATTTTGGTGCTGTTATTTTGTTGGGAAAAAATAAGATAAAAATATACAGCGATGTCTCGGCAATTCCTCCGTGCAGGAATTGCAAAAGTACTGAACCTGGCCCAGACGTCCTTCATTTAAAACGCCCCTCGCCGTCAGAAGCCTGAGGATTAGGTTCAACTTCAAACCATCTGTTTTGAAGATCCTCAGGCCCAACGTGGACTTTATTTTATTCCATTTTTTGGGTTTTTTTAAAAAAAAGATACTATTTCACTTGCTGACTTAGGCAAAACCCCGGCTTGTCAGAATTACGTCTGGGCCTCTTGTATTTCCCACGTGGGAATAAGCCGTAAGTTATCTTCCAGATTTAAAACGATTCAGCGTGAAACTTGGCACGCTCAGGGACGTAGCTGCCTGTCACATGTGAAAAATGCGCATTCTGGCTTGATCCACACGCTTTTTTTTTGACCTGTGAACTAGTTGGACGTCTTTATGAAATCCCCAGGAATTAAGCTTGATGCCTGCTTTTTTGATTCCCCCTCGTTATTATTTTAACTCTCTTCCTTCTCTGGGCCCATTCCCCATCTTTCTCTTCTTTTGCTTTTTTTAAATAGATTTTTAATCCCACCTTTATTTAGATTTAGATTTAGATTTTATTGGAAATTTATATGCCGCCCTTTTCCCTGAGGGGACTCAGGGCGGCTTACAACAGTGAAGGGAAGGGAGTGCAAGACAAGACTTAAAAAGAAAGGAATCGTGATTAAAAGAAAATTGATCATAAAAACACAACATTCACTCAACATTCGGGCGGGGTGAGAGTAATCCTATCCCCAGGCCTGACGGGATAGCCAGTTCTTAAGGGCTGTGCGGAAGGCCTGGACTGTGGTGAGGGTACGGATCTCCACGGGGAGGTTGTTCCATAATGTCGGAGCAGCAACCGAGAAGGCTCTCCTCCGCGTAGTCGCCAGTCGGCACTGACTGGCGGATGGAATTCGGAGGAGGCCTACTCTGTGCGATCTGATGGGACGCAGGGAGGTGATTGGCAGGAGGCGGTCTCTCAAATAGTCAGATCCACTACCATGGAGCGCTTTATAGGTGGTAAGTAAGACCTTGAAGTGCACCCGACGATCAACAGGTAGCCAGCGCAGCTCACGGAGGATTGGTGTTATATGGGCGAACCGTGGTGCGCCCATGATCACTCGCGCGGCCGCGTTCTGGACTAGCTGAAGTCGCCGGATGCTCTTCAAGGGCAGCCCCATGTAGAGCACATTGCAGTATTCCAGCCTAGAGATCACAAGGGCTCGAGTGACTGTTGTGAGAGCCTCCCGGTTCAGGTAGGGCCGCAACTGGCGCACCAGGCGAACCTGGGCAAATGCCCCCCTGGTCACAGCCGACAAGTGGTGGTCAAAACTCAGCTGTGGATCCAGGAGGACTCCCAAGTTGCGGACCCTATCTGAGGGGGATAAGTTTTGCCCCCCCAGCCTGATTGGTGGAACGTTAGCCAAATTTTTGGGAGGAAAGCACAACAGCCACTCGGTCTTTTCCGGGTTGAGTACCAGTTTGTTAGCTCTCATCCAGTCTTTAACAGCCTCAAGGCCCCGGTTCATCACGTCCACCGCTTCATTGAGTTGGCACGGGGCGGACAGATACAACTGAGTATCGTCCGCATACTGGTGGTATTTTATCCCGTGCCTTCGAATGATCTCGCCCAGCGGTTTCATGTATATGTTAAATAGCAGGGGGGACAGAACCGAACCCTGCGGCACCCCATAGGTTAGGGGCCTCGGGGACGATCTCTCCCTCCCCACCAACACCGACTGCGACCTGTCCGAGAGGTAGGAGGAGAACCACTGTAAAACAGTGCCGCCCACCCCCACCTCCCGCAGTCGTCGCAGAAGGATACCATGGTCGATGGTATCGAAAGCCGCTGAGAGGTCGAGGAGAACCAGGATGGACGCATAGCCTCCATCTCTGGCTCTCCAGAGATCATCGGTCAATGCGACCAAAGCGGTTTCAGTGCTGTAACCGGGCCTGAAGCCAGACTGGAAGGGGTCAAGGTAGTTAGCTTCCTCCAAGGTACGCTGAAGCTGTAAGGCCACCACCTTCTCAACAACCTTCCCCAGAAAGGGGAGGTTGGAGACTGGACGATAGTTGTTAAGAACTGCTGGATCCAAGGACGGTTTCTTCAGGAGGGGCCTCACCACCGCCGCCTTAAGCGCGGTGGGGAGGTATCCCTCCCGAAGAGAGGCGGTAACAACCGCCTGGATCCAGCCTCGTGTCACCTCTCTGCTGTTGGCAGTCAGCCAAGAGGGACACGGGTCCAGTATGCAGGTGGAGGAACTCACAGCTCGCATAGCCTTGTCCACATCCCCGGAGGCAACATCCTGAAACTCAACCCAGAGATGGTCTACCAAGTTATTCCCCTGTGTCCCGGCTGGATCTGCAGGGGTGGAGTCCAGTTCCGATCGAAACCGAGCAATTTTGTCCGCCAAGAACTGACTATATTCCTCAGCCTTACCCTGCAGGGGGTTCCCCGTCTCCCTCCTATTTAGGAGGGAGCGGGTTATCCTGAACAGGGCGGCTGGGCGAGACTCGGCGGACGCTACCAAGGAGGCAATGTGTGATCTTTTGGCGGTTCTCAATGCCCAAATATACTCCTTGGTGCAAGTTGTCAACAGTGCTCGGTTCGATACGGACCTGTCGGATCTCCACCGGTGCTCTAGGCGTCTCCTCCGGCGCTTTATCTCGCGGAGCTCCTCGGTGAACCAAGGGGGTCTCCGCGAGCCGCTGACCCGGAGGGGCCGTAGTGGCGCAATTCGGTCTAGAGACTCTGATGCCGCCGAGTGCCAGGCCGCAGCAATAGTCTCCGCCGAACTGTGGGCGAGAGCATCTGGAATGACCCCAAGCTCCGTCTGGAACCTAACAGGGTCCATCAGTCGCCTGGGGCGGAACCACCTGGTCGGTTCCTCCTCCCTACGGTGGGGGTTTGGCCTCCGGAAGTCTAGCCTCAGTAGGTAGTGGTCTGACCACGACAGGGGAATGATCTCATTTCCCCTCAGACCAAGATCATAACTCCACTGCTCCGAGAGGAATACGAGGTCGAGTGTATGTCCTGCCAAGTGGGTAGGGCCTCGAATTACCTGGGTCAGGCCCATGGCTGTCATGGAAGCCATGAACTCCTGCGCTCCATCAGAGCGTTCACCGAGCGAAGGCAGATTGAAGTCCCCCAGAACCATCAGTCTAGGGAACTCAACTGCCAGCTCGGCTATTGACTCGAGGAGCGCAGGGAGGGCCGCTGCAACGCAGTTGGGAGGCAGGTACGTTAGCAGCAAACCCGCTTGACCCTTGAGGTCCAACTTCACTAGCAGGGACTCACACCCGACAAGCTCCGGAGCAGGGATCCTACGAGGAGCTAAAGACTCCCGGACTACAATAGCCACACCGCCACCCCTTCCCTGGGCTCTCGGCTGATGAAGCACCTGAAACCCGTCTGGGCACAGCTCTACGAGGGGGACTCCTCCCTCCGTGCCCAGCCATGTTTCAGTAATACATGCCAGGTCTGCCCCCTCGTCTACAATCAAGTCCCGGACGAGGGGAGCCTTATGGATAACAGACCTGGCATTTAGCGACAGCAGCCTGAGACCAGGGTCCTGATTGCTCACGCCATCTGACCTTGGAGTGGGACTCATAGGGCCGGAAGGAGGGATCTCTGCAATATAGCGAACCCTCCTTCCCCTATAATGGCCAGCCCTAAAGTCCCCGCCATATCTGCCTCTCCCTGTTATGACCGCAATGCTCCGACTCTCTCCCGTGGGCATAATTCCCCCAACCACCCCCATGGCCCCCGCTTGTCCCGCCAGGTCCTCCGAATCATTCATACTCAAACTCTCACACAAGCAGTCCTCACTGATAGAATTAAAACACAAATACAGCTAAATAAAAATAAAAGTGAGATCATTCATACAACCAGACAATCCCATGCACTCAACATACCAGTTAAAATTAGAAAATGATAGGGTTGCGCAGGTTCAAGATAGTATTAAGTTCGTAATAGTCCAACGTAATAATCCACCCTCTCCTGAGGGGGGGGGGGTCACACCCTAATGGGGGGCTCCACTCTTCTCCTTCTGCTATGCCCCAAAGAAAAGTCCACAGCCGGAAGGTCAAAGTTCGATAATATACAAGGCAGTCGTGTGTAATAAAGGGGAGGCAGAAATGCCTGATGTTTATAAGCAAGAATTGTTCAGTCTTATTTCCCTTAAAGTCCCAGAGAGAATCAGCGGACCACATAGGAGAAAGTCTCTTTCCTAGGGTTATATAATGTCCATAGTCTGGTGGGCCAAGATCTAGGGCTGGCCCCAGCTGCTCAAGGCAAAGGCAAAGGGGGGGAAAGCGATGGTTTTCTTGATACCCAAACCTTGTCCCTACTGCTGCCATTATCTGTTGTTCCCAATATTCCTAATAACAAGGAATGATGATTCAGGCAGCTGCGATGGTAAATGGGACAAGGCTGGGGGGGGGGAGGGGCGTCCGGACCTTCTTCCTCCTCCTCAGATCGAAACGTCCTACTCAAAGCTCCATCTTCTGTCCTCCGTTCAGTCCCCTAGCCAAGCAGGCAACGGCCCAGGGACCCTAGGAGTAGACAGGCAGCTGGCAGCAGAGTCAGCAAGATAACGGGAGGAGGATGTCCGGGGGGGGGTGGGGGCTACGAGCTGGTAAACGCAGCCAATCACCCCAACCACCCCAACCACAACTCCCAATAGTCCTTAACTGGTTAGTCTTCGCCTTCAAGATGGTTAGATGGTAAAATAATTAATTAAACCCCCCAAGCTCTCCGTACGAATCCAAGTCTGTCCCGACCAGCAGGGGGGGGGGGAGCGCCGAGAAGCCGCAAAACGCTGAGCCAAAAAGACGGCAAAAAGATGGCAAAAATCAGTCAATTGAGCCCCCTCAAGCTCTCCGCACCACTCCAAGCCCGTCACGACCAGCAGGAAGGGGGGGAGAGCCGAGAAGCTGCAAACGCCGAGATCATCAGCGCGGCGTCGCCATCTTCTCTCCCGCGCCGCAGCCGCCGAACCAAGCCGCCGCAGTTCGTCGCTCAGGGAGGCAGCCACAAGCAGTCACCGGTAAAATGCTGAGCCTTGTAAAAATCCTGGGACTAAATCCTTCCAGGGGGCTCCGTTGGTAATACGAATGGGCTAATATTATTATTATTTTTTATCAGTAACTCAAGGTGATGAACAGACCGAACACAACTTCCCTTTTCCTAACAACAACCCTGTGAGGTGGGCTGGGCCGAGAGAGAGAGAGTGCCTGGGGCAAGGTCACTCAGCTGGGTTTCATGCCTAAAGTGGGACTAGAACTCACCGTCTCCTGGTGATTGGCTCAAAGTCACGCAGTCAGCTTTCATGCCTAAGGAAGGACTAGAACTCACCGTCTCCTGGTGATTGGCCCAAAGTCACCCAGCCAGCTTTCATGCCTAAGGAAGGACTAGAACTCACAGTCTCCTGGTGATTGAACCAAAGTCACTCAGCCGGCTTTCATGCCTAAGGAAGGACTAGAACTCACCGTCTCCTGGTGATTGGCCCAAAGTCACCCAGCCAGCTTTCATGCCTAAGGAAGGACTAGAACTCACCGTCTCCTGGTGATTGGCCCAAAGTCACCCAGCCAGCTTTCATGCCTAAGGAAGGACTAGAACTCACCGTCTCCTGGTGATTGGCCCAAAGTCACCCAGCCAGCTTTCATGCCTAAGGAAGGACTAGAACTCACAGTCTCCTGGTGATTGAGCCAAAGTCACTCAGCCAGCTTTCATGCCTAAGGAAGGACTAGAACTCACCGTCTCCTGGTGATTGAGCCAAAGTCACTCAGCCAGCTTTTATGCCTAAGGAAGGACTAGAACTCACAGTCTCCTGGTGATTGGCCCAAAGTCACCCAGCCGGCTTTCATGCCTAAGGAAGGACTAGAACTCACCGTCTCCTGGTGATTGAGCCAAAGTCACTCAGCCAGCTTTCATGCCTAAGGAAGGACTAGAACTCACCGTCTCCTGGTGATTGAGCCAAAGTCACTCAGCCAGCTTTTATGCCTAAGGAAGGACTAGAACTCACAGTCTCCTGGTGATTGGCCCAAAGTCACCCAGCCGGCTTTCATGCCTAAGGAAGGACTAGAACTCACCGTCTCCTGGTGATTGAGCCAAAGTCACTCAGCCAGCTTTCATGCCTAAGGAAGGACTAGAACTCACCGTCTCCTGGTAATTGAGCCAAAGTCACCCAGCCAGCTTTCATGCCTAAGGAAGGACTAGAACTCACCCTCTCCTGGCTATTGGCCCAAAGTCACCCAGCCATATTCACACCTAAGGCAGGACTAGAACTCACAGTTTCCTGGTGATTAAGCCAAAGTCACCCAGTTGGCCTTCATGCCTAAGGTGGGACTAGAACTCACCGTCTCCTGGCGATTGGCCCAAAGTCACCCAGCCATATTCACACCTAAGGCAGGACTAGAACTCACAGTTTCCTGGTGATTGGCCCAAAGTCACCCAGCCATATTCACACCTAAGGCAGGACTAGAACTCACAGTTTCCTGGTGATTAAGCCAAAGTCACCCAGTTGGCCTTCATGCCTAAGGTGGGACTAGAACTCACCGTCTCCTGGCGATTGGCCCAAAGTCACCCAGCCATATTCACACCTAAGGCAGGACTAGAACTCACAGTTTCCTGGTTTCTAGGCCCTCATCTTCACCACAGCGCCTACGTGGCTCTCTTTCTACTTCTTCCCCCGCTTTACTTCAAAGAAAGTTTTTAAAAAAAGTTCTTTTATGGAATATAAACTTTTATTCCCGCACCAACTTCTTATGGATGGGGAAGAAAGCAGGCAGAATCTTTTTCAATGTACGCTAACCCACAGCGCCCTCTGCTGAGAAGTCGAGGAAGCATCATTATTATTATTTTGAACAAGAATAGCTAATAAACTCTTGAAATCATGGCTTCTTCTAGCCCACAATTTGGTCATAACCCTGGCATCGTAAGAATCTGCCTTAGGAAGGAAAAAGGACAGGCAACTGTTGTCTTTGTAGGAAAGGAAGCTGGTCAAAAAATAGAAGAAGAGCCCAAAGCAGGAAAGAAGATAAAAGTTAAAAAGAAGATGTGGGAAGTTATCATCCAGCCCTCTCCCAGAAAAATGAAATATCCTAGGAAATATTGAAAAGGCAGAATATTTCTCTGGATGTGAAAAGAAAGAAACATGTTTTAAAAGACAGAATAGTTGCCTGTAGCTTCCTGCCCATCCCCAGTTAATGGGCCGTTGAGATGGCCAGGCTAGCCCACTTTACATAATAAAGACTTCACCAGCAGCTACAGAAAGGCATGATAATATACTCAACTGACCACAAGGCATCTGAGAACTCATCACAGCCTAGAGAGTAGCCCCCTGTGTGGCACCATGGGAGTCTGACAACCAATCAGAATACATTTCTTACACAGGAACAGGAAACAGAGAGGCGGGACTGAACAGGTTATAAAAAGCCTAGCAAGCCCCTCCCTCAACCCTTCTCTTCTTCTCCACCAACATTGAAGCATGTGATCACCTTTTCTGCACAGGGCTCAAGCCATGTGGCCCTGTCCAACAATAAACCATCTTTCCAAGCAGCCTCCATGTCTCCGGTGTCTTTTTCCCCACTTGGAGCTGAACCCAGAAGGACATTTCTTCCAACAAAGAATTGCTGGGTGTAAGTTAATGCATAATAAACTGAATACTGGAAAGAAAGAAAATATCAGTGAGATTGTCAGGGTTTTTTTTTTAATTAAAGTATTTTTATTAGTAAAAGAAAAATACAACAACCAATAACTGGTAAAAGACAATACAACATCCACTGTTTCGCTTTACAATTGACTGTGTTTCAAGACATTCCCATAATATCAAAATCATTATAGACATCAAAGGTTAGGTATCTTCTTCCCTCCCTCCCTCTTTCCTTCCCTTGTTTCTTCTTTCCCACTCCCCTTCCTTCCCTCCCTCCTTCTCTCCTTCCCTCCTTCCTTCCCTCCTTTCTTTTCCTTTCCGCCTTTCCTTCCCCTTCCCTTTCCTCTCTTCTTCCCCCCCTCCTCCTCTCATATCTTCCCTCCCTCCTTTCCTCCTACCCTCCTTCCTTTCTCTTCTCTTAAGTTCCCTCCTTTCTTCCCTCCTTCCCTCCTTCCTATCTACTCTCCTTCTCTCCTTCCTTCCCTCCCTCTTTCCCTCCTTGCTTCCCTACCTTCTTCCCTTCCTCCTTCCTATCCCACTTTATTGGTATCCTGCTTTTGTTGGTTTCACAGATAACTCAAGGCACTGAACACATCCAACACACCTCCCTCCTCTTATTTTCCTCACAACGACGACCCTGTGAGATGGTTTCCGTTGGAAGAAACGTCCTTCTGGATTTCGTTCCGGTGATGGGTTGCTCCCAGTTAATACAGGTAGGAGTGCAAGACTGGCTGGGGGATTCTGGGAGTTGAAGTCCACAAGTCTTAAAGCCCCATTAAGGTTGAGTGCGTGTTGTGTGTTCTTTTAACTGGCTTTGTCTTTTAAATTTTTTAGTATTTTAAAACTGTTTTTATGTAAGCTGCCCGGAGTCCTTCGGGATTGGGCGGCATACAAATTAATTAAATCTTGAAATCTTAAAGTTGCCAAGGTTGGAGACCCCTTTACAACTCCGGCGCAAAAGGTAGAAAAATGGGGCAAAATTCCCTTAACAAATATTTCACTAAACCAAGAAAACTGCTGGGCTCAATTGTGGTCCTAAGTCGAGAGCTAACCCATAAAAACAAGTTACAGAAAACGGTTCCACCACAAAACCGCGGTAGACTAAAGCGCGCTCGACGAAAGCGCGTACGTGACATCATCACAGCGCGACGAAAACAGCACGCTGTGAGCGGTAAACTTAAAATTAACGTGTAAATCTAAACCTAACCCCCCCAAACCTAACCCTAAACCTAACCCTAAACCTAACCCTAAGCCTAACCCTTAACCTAACCCTAAACCTAACCCTATACCTAACCCTTAACCTAACGCTAAACCTAACGCTAACCCTTAACGTAACCCTAAACCTAACCCTAACGCTTAACATAACCCTAACCCTAACCCTAACCCTTAACCTAACCCTAACCCTAATCCTAAACCTAACCCTTACCTTTATGTGAATCGGCTTGCTTTAAAAGCGCTTTTTGAAGCGCCCTTTTTTTCCCGCGGTCGTATTTGTCGCGCTGCTGATGACGTCAGGTACGCGCTTTAATCGGGCGCGCTTTAGTGGACCGCGGTTTTGTCGTGCCACGACAGAAAGCAAGTGATAACTGAACTTTAATTCATTTTTACACAAACACACACTCCTAAATTTTTTTTATCCCCACCCACTTCAGAAAGTGGTGGTGGTGGGGGAATCCGTCTGCCCCTTCTAACGTCCTTGGCCTAGAAGTGAAATATCTGCAGGATGAGTGTTATGTCTGTGGGAAAATTCCCAAAAATGCTCTCTCCCCCCCCCCTTTCCAGTAACTGCCAATGTAGATAAGAAACAGATCCTCTCTTTTCACTTTTATGCCTTTTTAATGGGATATGCAACCTCCTCGACTTCCGACCGTAACCAACCCCCAAATTTCCCTTGTTAAACAAGGCAGCTTGTTAAGTGAGTTTTGCCCCCTTTTACAACCTCTTGCCCAACAGCTGTTAAGCGAATCACTGTGGTTGTTGGTAGTCACACAGTTTTTAAAATTTTTATTTCTCATACATACACTCACAAATATATAATCTAACTATTATTAACGATATGTGTTATCTTTTAACATTTATAACAATTTTTCTCCTCTTAAATTTAGAAATATAATCGAGGTGCCTTTTCTGCCATCACTACGCCCATCTCATTTGATAACAACCGTACTTCTTCCTTCCTTCCTTCCTTCCTTCCCTCCCTTCTTCTTCTTCTCTCTCTCTCTCTCTCTCTCTCTCTCTCTCTCTGTCTCTATCTATCTATCTATCTATCTATCTATCTATCTATCTATCTATCTATCTATCAGTGGTGGGTTTCAAAAATTGTTCGAACCTACTCTGTGGGTGTGGCCTCCTTTGTGGGAGTGGCTTGCCACCCATGTGACCGGATGGGAGTGGCTTGCCACCCATGTGAGCGGATACGAAGATGCCGACGACACTTGTCAGAACCACCTTAAATTACCCCACACACAGCACTGGCATGCATAAGAATATGATATAAACTTGTTTTTTAAAAGGCATCTTTGGTTTGCGTTAAAACAACTTCGACACACGCAATGTTCCGATTGCACCACAAACGCAGTAGTCACCCTTACCTTTCACAGAGGCACTGAGTTTTATAAATATGAGCATGATAGTGTAGAATAATCATATCCAAGGACCAG